>NC_052171.1:4528270-4830154 GCF_902713615.1 Scyliorhinus canicula
AACTAGCATTCTGGCAGGTATGAAGATTCACCCAAGAAAGCCTGAATGTAAGACTACTATTTATGAATTTAATTTTATCCAATTTTACTTTTTTTTTAAAATTAACTTTATGAAAGCTTTTTTCAGCCAGAATTTTTACATAACGAAAAAAACCCAAAAAATATTTAACAAAACAAGGTGGCTGCTATCATTTTTTTGTTTGTTTTTTTGTAAATTTAGATTACCCAATTATTTTTTCCAATTAAGGGCCAATTTAGTGTGGCCAATCCACCTACTCTGCACATTTTTGGGTTGTGGGGGTGAAACCCACGCAGACACGGGGAGAATGTGCAAACTCCGCACGGACAGTGACCCAGAGCCGGGATCGAACCTGGGTCCTCAGTGCCATGAGGCAGCTGTGCTAACCACTAGGCCACCGTGGGTGGCTGCTATCATTATATACACTTTGTTTGCGCGATTCTCCGCTCCCCACGCGGGTGGGAGAATCGCGTGAGTGCCGGGCGAATCACGACACGCCGCCCTGGCACCCCCCGCGATTTTCCCATCCCTCCAAAATGGCATGTCGCGTTTTGCGTGACACCGCTCGGAGAATCGCTGCTCGCCGTTTTTCAAGGCGACAGGTGATTCTCCGGCCCGGATGGGCCAAGTGGCCCGACGAACCCGACCGGTTCACGCCGGCGCCAACCACACCTGGTCGCTGCCGGCGTGAACAGTGCGCGACAGGTAAGTGTGGGGCCCGTGGAGGGGCGGAGGAAGGATCGAGCACCACGGGCGTGCTCAGGAAGTGACTGGCCCGCGATCGATGCCCACCGATCGTCGGGCCGGCGTCTCTAAGAGACGCACTCTTTTCCCTCCGCCGCCCCGCAAGATCAAGGCCAACCTGCGCATGCGTGGCTGACGTCACTTAGCCGCCGACGACCGCGTCATTCTCGGCGGGGGAATAGGGGGAGAGGAGCGGCCTCCGACGCCGGAGTTCACTCCAGCGTCAGCTGTTTCTTTCCGTTTCAGAGAATCGCGCCCTATATCAACAATTCCCCCCACTTGAGCCCCCCCCCCCCATAACCTCGTTGCTGCTGCTGCTGACACTTTACTGTTACCCTAGAAAGTCAAGGAAAGGTTGCCACCACCGGGAGAACCCCAGCAAGGACCCTCTCAAGGCAAATTTTGTTTGCTCCAGGATAGGAACCCAGCCATATCACAAATCCAGGTCTCCACGCTCGGGGGTTCGAGTCCCTCCACATTAACCATAAGACCATAAGACATAGGAGTGGAAGTAAGGCCATTCGGCCCATCGAGTCCACTCCGCCATTCAATCATGGCTGATGGGCATTTCAACTCCACCTACCAGCATTCTCCCTTAATTCCTCGCGACATCAAGAATTTATCTATCTCTGCCTTGAAGCCATTTAGCGTCCCGGCCTCCACTGCACTCCGCGGCAATGAATTCCACAGGCCCACCACTCTCTGGCTGAAGAAATGTCTCCGCATTTCTGTTCTGAATTTGCCCCCTCTAATTCTAAGGCTGTGCCCACAAGATCCGTCTCCAGGCTACCAGGGAGGCAAAGGCCAACACCTCGGCCTCTTTCACTTCCTGCACTCCCGGATCCTCCGACACACCAAAGATCGCTATTGTTGGACTCGACATCGCCCTTGCAAAGCCCTGCCAGAATTCTTTAAGCACCGGGCATGCCTAAAACATATGGACATGGTTCGTTGGATTCCCTGCACATCTCGCGCACCTGTCCTCTACCCCAAGAAACTTGCTCATTCTCACCGTCGCCATGTGAGCCTGGTGCACCACCTTAAACTGAATTAAACTGAGCCTGGCACATGATGCGGACGAATTCACCCCGCCCAGGGCACCAGCCCACAGGCCCTCCTCTAGCACCTCGCCTAGCTCCTCCTCCCACTTGCCCTTCAGCTCCTCCACTGAGGCTTCCTCCGCCTCCTGCAGCTCCTGGTATATGTCCGACACCTTCCCCTCTCCTACCCAAACGTCTGACACATCCCTGTCCTTTATCCTTCGAGGGGGTAGCAGCGGAAATGTCTCCACCTATTTTTTGAGAAAGTCCCGAACCTCGAAGTATCTAAAAGCATTTCCTGAACTTCTCCTCCAGTGCCTGCACGCTGGGGAAAGTCCCATCTATAAACAGGTCCCCCATCCTTCTAATGCCTGCCTTGAAACCCCCCCTGTCTATCCTGCCCGGAGAAAATCTATGGTTGTTCCGTATCGGGGTCCAAACAGAGACCCCTTCCTCCTTCCTGTGTCTTCTCCACTGGCCCCATACCCTCAGTGCTGCCGCCACCACCGGGCGTGTGGTGTATCGTGCCGGCGAGAATGGCACCGGTGCCTTAACTAGTGCCCCTAGGCTGGTGCCTTTGCATGACGCCGTCTCTAGCCGGCTAGAGGCCACCACGAGCCGGCTAGAGGCTGACCCCTCCTCCATTACCCATTTCCTAATCATGGCCACATTAGTTGCCCACTAGCAGCTACAGAAGTTCGGCAGTGCCCAACCCTCCACCCCACCGGCTACGCTCCAAGAATAGTCTTTTGACTTGCGGGGTTTTACTTGCCCACACAAATCCCGTGATAATCCTGTTCACCCGCTTGAAAAAGGATTTGGGGATGAAAATGGGGAGGCACTGAAAAACGAACAAGAATCTGGGAAGAAACGTCATCTTCACAGTCTGCACTGTTCCCATCAGGGAAAGCGGGAGAATGTCCCACGTTTTAAAGTCTCCCTCCATCTGCTCCACAAGCCGAGATAGGGTATCCCAGTTCCTAGCCACCTGTAGACCTAAATATCGAAAGCTCCTCCCCACTATCTTGAGCAGGAGCTCCCCCAGAATCTCCTCCTGACCCCTAGCATCGATTACAAACAGCTCACTTTTCCCCACGTTCAACTTGTACCCGAGAAGATCCCAAAGTCCCCCAGGATCCACATGACCTCCCCCATCCCCTCTAGCGGGTCCAAAATATACAGTAGCAGGTCATCCGCGTAGAGGAAAACCCGGTGCTCCTTCCAACCCCGAACCAGTCCCCTCCAGTTCTTTGAAGTCCTCAGCGCTATGGCCAACGCCCAATTGCCAGGGCAAATAGTAACGGGGACAGGGGGCACCCCTACCTCGTCCCCCGGTGCAGCCTGAAATACTCCGCCCTCAGCTGGTTCGTGGACACACTCGCTACGTGGCCTGATACAGTAGCTTGAGCCACCCTATGAATCCCTCCCTGAATCCAAACCTACCCAACACTTCCCATAGGTACTCCATCCTGTCAAAGGCCTTCTCCGCATCCATTGCAGCCGCTACTTCTACGTCTCCCCCCTCCGAGGGCATCAGAATAATATTCAGGAGCGTCCTCACATTTGTGTTCAGTTGCCTGTCCTTGACGAAACCCGTCTGGTCCTCCTTGGTCACTCCCGGGACACAGTCCTCTATTCTGGCGGCCAGAATCTTTGCCAGCAATTTGGCATCTACACTCAGGAGCGATATCGGCCTGTAGGATCCTTCTCCCTCTTCAAGGTGAGCGAGATCAATGCCTGCAACATCGTGGGGGGGAGGGTTCCTCTCTCCTTTGCCTCGTTAAAGGTTCTTAGCAGGAGTGGGCTCAGTAGCTCCGAGAACTTCTTATAAAATTCTACAGGGAAGCCGTCCAGACCCGGGGCCTTGCCCGACTGCATACTTGCCAATCTCGTAACTATCTCCTCAAACTCAATCGGAGCCCCCAGTCCCTCCACCCAATCCTCGTCCACCCTTGGGAACCTCAATCGATCCATAAATTGCTTCATCCCTTCCCCTCCCCTGGGGGGGGGGGGGGGGGGGGGGGGTGGGGGGTTCTGATTTGTACAGCTTCCCATAAAACTCTTTGAAGACTTCATTTATCCTCTCCGGGCTCAACACCGTGTTACGTTCCTTATCCCGCACTCCACCGATCTCACTGGCCATCTCCCTCCTGCGAAGTTGGTGCGCCAGCATCCTACTGGCTTTCTCCCCATACTCGTAGACTGCCCCTTTCACTTTCCTCAACTGTGCAACCGCCTTCCCCGTGGTCAGCACATCGAACTCCGCCTGTAATCTCTGGCGCTCCTTTAGCAGCCCCGCCTCGGGGTCCTCTGCGTACTTCCTGTCTACCCTAAGTATCTCTCCCACCAGCCTCTCCCTCTCCGCCCTCCCTCTTCTCTCTGTGGGACCTAATAGAGATTAACTCCCCCTGATGACCTCCTTCATAGCGTCCCAAACCGCTGCCGCTGTTACCTCCCCTGTGTCATTCGTTATCACATAGATCTGAATGCTCCTCCTTATCTGCCCACACACACCTCTTCATCCGCCAGCAGCCCCACATCCAGTCTCCAGAGAGGGCGATGCCCCCGCTCCGCCCTCAGATGCAGATCCACCCAATGCAGGGCAGGTCCGAGACCGCAATGGCTGAATACTCAACCCCCTCCGCCCTCGGGATTAACACCCTGCTCAACACAAAAAAGTAAATCCGCGAGTAGACTTTATGGACGTGGCAGAAAAAGGAGAACTCCTTCGCCCTTGGCCGCGCAAATCTCCACGGTTCCATCTGATCCATGAACTCCCACAGGGTCCTGGCCGCCGCCGGTCTCTTTCCCGACCTGGACTTAGACCGGTCCAACGCCGGATCCAAGACAGTATTAAAGTCCCCCCCCCCCCCATAATCAAGTTACTTGACTCCAAGTCTGGGATTTTACCCAACATGCGCCTCATGAATTCCGCATCATCCCAGTTCAGGGCATACACGTTCATCAACACCACCCGGGCCCCCTGTATCTTGCCACTCACCATTATGTACCTACCCCCCTTGTCCACCACGAAGCTCCCTACTTCAAACACCACCTGATTACTAACCAGAATTGCCACCCCTCTGGCCTTTGAGTCCAGCCCCGAGTGGAACACCTGGGCCGCCCGTCCCCTCCTTAACCTCGTCTGGTCAGCGAATTTTAGGTGCGTCTCCTGCAGCATAGCCACGTCCGCCTTCAACCCCTTACGATGCGAGAACACACGGGACCTCTTGACGGGCCCGTTCAGACCCCTCACATTCCACGTGATCAGCCTGGACCGGGGGGGGGGGGGGGGGGGGGGGGGGGGGTTTGACCCCCCTTCCCTGCCGATTAGCCATCTCCCTTTTTCGGCCAGCCACCCAGCCACGTGCCCGCGCCCCCCCCGCTCACTCCAACCCTCCCGCCGGAGGCCCCCAGCCCGACTCTTTGCCCACCGCAGGACTACCGCTGTCTGTAAAGTGGTGCACCTTATCACCATCGCCCTGGGTGGTTCGTTCACCCTCGGCTTCCAGGTGAAGACCCTATGCACCCCGTCCCGTTCCAAGGGCCGCGGGAAGGCCCCTCTGCCCATCAGTGTCCCCAGCATTGCAGTCACATACATGCTCGCATCCGCCTCCTCCGCACCTTCAGGGAGGCCCAGAATCCGCAGGTTGTGACTCCTAGACCTATATTCAAGGTCATCCAGCCTCTCCTGCTGTCTCTTGTGTAGGGCCTCGTGCGCCTCCACCCTGACCGCCAGGCCCAGGATCTCATCCTCAATCTCAGACACCTTCCTCTCCACCTCTTTGATCACCTTCTCCTGTACCTTCTGAACCTCCACCATCTTTTCCACGGAGGCCCTCATAGGGGCCAGCATTTCCATTTTTAGTTCTGCGAAGCAGCTCCTCAAAAATGCTGCTCTCTGGGCCCACGCTTCTCGATCTGCGCCGGCCGCCATTTTGTCCTCCCGGACCCGATCTGCTTTCTTCCTCACAATTGCTCGTTTGACGGCCCCGCTCCTGGTTCCCTCCATACAGCACAGGGGGGGAACCTCTCCAGCGTCCGTTCCCACACCGGTATCCGCCCTTCAAGTGCCGCTGCTGCCCCACTTAACGGCCCTAAACCCCAATTCCGGCGGGAGCTGCCGTGTATGCGACCTAGTGGTCATGGCAGCTACCAGAAGTCCCAATTTTCTTTTTTGGGTATCTTGTCACTAGAAAGGTTCTCAAGTGCAGCCCTTTGAGATCTACAGTCTTGCTGCATGATATCTAATGATTTTTTTTTTCAGCATCAGTCCACACCATATGCTCAACACAGACCACTTATGTGCCAAACAGCATAAGCAGCAAGTAATAGACAGAGCTAAACAATTCCACAATGAACGCATCAGATCTAAGCTCTGGCTTCCTGCCACATTCAGGACAAGCCATATTAATATTGTGGCTACCAGAGCAGGTCAAAGGCTACGGTGAGTAACTCACCTCCTGACCCCTAAAGCCTGTCCTCCCATACTCAATGATGGAGGATCCCAGCATGTATGTGCAAAAGACAAGGCTGAGGCTTTCGCCACAATCTTTGCTCAGAAATGCCGAGTGGATGATCCGTCTCAGTCTCCTCCCGACGTCCCCAGCATCACAGATATCAGCAGGGTAGCATTGTGGACAGCACAATCGCTTCACAGCTCCAGGGTCCCAGGTTCGATTCCGGCTTGGGTCGCTGTCTGTGTGGAGTCTGCACATCCTCCCCGTGTGTGCGTGGGTTTCCTCCGGGTGCTCCGGTTTCCTCCCACAGTCCAAAGATGTGCAGGTTAGGTGGATTGGCCATGATAAATTGCCCTTAGTGTCCAAAATTGCCCTTAGTGTTGGGTGGGGTACTGGGTTATGGGGACAGGGTGGAGGTGTTAACCTTGGGTAGGGTTCTCTTTCCAAGAGCCGGTGCAGACTCGATGGGCCGAATGGCCTCCTTCTGCACTGTAAATTCTATGTAATCAGTCTTCAGCCAATACGATTCACACTACGCCATATCAAGAAACGGCTGAAGGCACTGGATACCACAAAGGCTATGGGCCCTGACAATATCTCGGCAATAGTACTGAAGACTTGTGCTCCAGAACTCGCCACACCCCTAGCCAAGATGTTCCAGTACAGCTGCAACACTGGCATCTACCCGGAAATGTGGCAAATTGCCCAGGTGTGTTCTGTACTCAAGAGACAGGACACGTGCAACCCAGGCAATTACCACCCTATCAGTCTACTCTCCATCAATAGCAAAGTGATAGAAGGGGTTATCAACAGAGCTATCAAGCGGCACTTACTCAGCAATTACCTGCTCATGGACGTTTAGTTTGCATTTTGCCAGGATCACTCAGCTCCTGACCTCATTACAGCCTTGGTTCAGACATGGACAAAGAGCTGAATGCCAGAGGTGAGGTGAGAGTGACTGCCCTTGACATCAAGGCAGCATTTGACCGAGTGTGGCATCAAGGAGCCCGAGCTAAACTTGAGTCAATGGGAATCAGGGGAAACTCTCCGCTGGTTGGAGTCATTCCCGGCCCAAAGGAAGATGGTTGTGGTGGTTGGAGGTCAATCATCTCAGCTCCAGGACGTCACTGCAGAAATTCCTCAGGATAGTGTCCTGGGCCAAACCATCTTCAGCTGCTTCATCAATGACCATCCCTCCATCATAAGATCAGAAATGGGGATGTTTACGGATGACCGCACAATGTTCAGCACCATTCACAACTCTTCAGATAATGAAGCAATCCATGTCCAAATGCAGCAAGACCTGGATAATATCCAGGCTTGGGTTGACAAGTTACATTTGCGCCACACAAGTGCCAGGCAATGACCAGCTACTAAAAGAGAGGATCTAATCATCACCCCTTGATATTCAATGGAATTACCATCACTGAATCCTCCAAAATCAACATCCTGGGGGTTACCATTGATCAGAAACTGAACTGGACGAGCCATATTAATATTGTGGCTACCAGGGCAGGTCAAAGGCTACGGTGAGTAACTCACCTCCTGACCCCCAAAGCCTGTCCACCATCTACAAGGCATAAGGCAGGAGTGCAATGGGTTACTCTCCACTTGTCTGGGTGAGTTTAGCTCCAATAAGCCAAAAGAAGCTCGACACATCCAAGCCAAAGCAGCCCGCCTGATTGCTCCTCCTTCCACAATCATTCAAATCCTCCACTACCGGTGCACAGTAGCAGCCGTGTGTGCCATTTACAGGATGCATTGCAGTAACTCATCAAGGTTCCTTAGACAGCTCCTTCCAAACCCACGATCACTACCATCTGGAAGGACAAGAGCAGCAGATACCTGGGAACCCCACCACCTGGAAGTTCCCTTCGAAGTCACTCACCACCCTGACTTGGAATTATAATGCTGTTCCTTCACTGTCACTGGGGCAACATCCTGGAACATCCTCCCTGACAGCACAGTGGGTGTACCTACACCTCAAGGACTGCAGCGGTTCAAGAAGGCAACATACCACCACCTTCTGAAGGGCAATGAGGGATGGGCAATAAATTAACCAGTGATTCCCACATACCAAAATTTTTTTTAAAATCCAGATAATAAAAAACAATTTCCCCTCACTGCTTTGGTAGTGGATCTGACACTCACAATGTTCATCCCCTTTAGTCCCAACGTTAAATATCATTTATAATCTCTTCAAAGAGTTACCAACCCAATTCTGTTCAGTGAAAAGGCTCCACTTCTCAAGTCTATAACAAATTTAACAGGTCAAGACTGCAAGGATAAGATTTGTACATCTGAGTAAGGTAAACTGTATTTGATGGTTGTTAAAAATTGTGCAGAGGAAGGTTTGATATCCGTAGCTTTTAAGGTGGTACTTTGCATGGCCACTAGATGGTAATATATTTCTTCCAGAAATTTGGACATTATCTTCACACTGCCAGGAGGAGACAGCATTAAGGGATTCTTCCTGGTGACACTAGAGGTGGAACTGGCAGCAGTACAAGGCATCAAGGTACACCCAATAAAATATAAAACATGTTGCAAGCTTAATGCCGTAAAAATGCAATGCATGGTCCAATAGCATATCACGATTTTCTGATATTCCAATAACTGTCTAAAATCTACTGGTGATTTCATGTTTAAGTTTGTTATTCAGTGTTATATTACTCATTGGCAATATGTTGTTACTCTTTGCTTTATATATCCAGAATGGTTTGATTCTAAAGAAACCACCAATCTTCAACTTAAAGCAAAATAGGATTAATGAATAACGAATTGATTAATGTTGAATTTGTTCACTCTTACAGAACTTTAACCAGTGATTAAGTAATTCAGAATAAAGTATTAACTATATTTAACTACATGTGCTATGCTATTATCTTTCTCTCTAACACAGTCTCTCATACATGAATTTAGTGCTGCCATCTCGTACACTGTGCCATCTACACTATGATGTAGTCATTAACTCTTTATATATCTCTATATATACATATCACTATATCCAGTAGTTATTTTTGGACGAGATACACATTAGCTTTGAAACAGCCAATAGTGTGAAACAAACATTTACTTTGAAACAGACACAATTTCTGCTCGGTTGAAGTTTACATCTGCTTCATTTCCAAACTTGGAGTAGTATGTGTCATTCAATCTAGTGTGACCTACCTGTCTGAATCACCTCCCTCAGTGTCCTGCATTGACTGGTTTATGAATGTCCTGCTGCTTTGCCTCTTCCAAAGCTGTCCTTGGCTGTTGTTCAGGAAGAAATTGACAGCGTTTTACGAATAGCTATCCTCTTTACTCTCTCTGTCAAGGGATGCTTATCCCCTAAAAATATCTATCTCCATAGCAGCACCAGTGAGATGAGTTCATTAGAACATAAGAAATGAGGGCAGCACAGTGGTGCAGTGGTTAGCACTGCTGCCTCATGCCGCAGAGGTCCCAGGTTCAATCCCGGCTCTGGGTCAATGTCCGTGTGGAGTTTGCACATTTCCCCCTGTTTGGGTTCTGCCAAAGATGTGCAGGGTAGGTGGATTGACCACGCTAAATTGCCCCTTAATTGGAAAAAATTAATTGGGTACTCTAAATTTATTTAACACAAAGAACATTAGAAATGGAAGCAGAAGTCTCATCAGCTATTTAATAATGTATTGGCAGAAGTTCTACATCACCTCTCTTGTTCTCTCTCCCCATATTTCTTGATTCAACCAGTGTCCAAAAAAACGACAAATATTAGTGTTATTTACACCAATCAGCTGAGCATCCAACGCCCTCAGGGCAACAGAATTTCAAAGATTCATAACCCTGTGAGTGACAACATTTTTTCAGTTCCTCAGTCCTTAATGGCCAACCCCTTCTTCTAAGACCAAGATCCCCGGTCTCGACTCCCCAGTCAGGAATCAGCCTTTCAGAATCCACCATGTCAACTCCAACTCTGCACTATCTTGCACCCCTCCCAAGTTTTAGATATTTTTTGTTATTTCGCCATCAGGAGTCAGCATTACTGGCAAGAGCACCATTTGTTATTCATGCCTAATTTCCCTTCAAATGAAGGCTTTGCAGTTTTAGTTCACAGGGCTGTGAATCTTTGAAATTCTGCACACCCGAGAGCTTTGGATAGCTTTATGATCTATCTGCACCTCAGTATGTTCCTCAGGAAAATGCAAGCAACTACAGCTGTGCCTTCATAGGATCTCATTTAGGGAAATTTTGGTTCAAAACTCAAATTTTGCTTTGAAAAATAAGGACAATAATTTTGGTGAAAGATAAGAATTGTAATTGTGTCAACTTAACAAATTTAGGGACATTCATGATATCTTTCTTCAACCTAAAAGATGGCTGTTGACTTACCGAGTAGAGCTACTACTGCAGCTATACTTGCTGCAGCAACTCTGATGTATCTGACCTAAACTGTTAATAGCAGCATTAGAGATGCCAACTGTGCAATTCTTAACAGCACTTTAAAAAAAAATTCAGCTACAATTCAAGGTCACACCATTCAAAAACAGTTGACAGGCTTTGTGCTTGAATGCCTAGTTGAGGGACATCAAAGTCACTACGCCATCATGTGTTGAACTGGAATTGTGTTTTGCAGACACCAAACTACACGAATCACAATTTCCATGACGCTCATAAAAGATAAAACCGAGCAATGTTATTTTCCTTAAGTATTGAGGGAGGGAGGAAAGTCTTCCATTTAGCTTTCAGTACTACTGGATGTCCTAAAAGCACTTTACAGCCAAAGAACTAAAAACTAAGCATGCAACTAGACTACCACAGAATAGCAAGACGCTATAATGGTTCTTCAAAAGGCACATTGCAGGCCTAGTCTAGTGGCTCTTTGGAGATGAATGGAAGTTAGAGTTCTCTGGATTTCCAGACAAGATTATGGCTTAGTTTCAATGGAAGTAAATTTTGCAGCTGGAAATGAAATAGTCCAACTCACACTGCAGGATTGATTGGTTGTTAGGTAGGATTCTGTTATTTTGGCTGGAGGAGTTGTCCTTCTTCTGTCGGTTTCCAGACTGACTGGTTCCTGCAGGAATTCATTATCTGTAGATAGCTTTGGCCACATGGTCAGTATGCTTATTGTTCTCTCAAAACTATTAAGGTAGGAGCTATGGTGATATAATGGACAATGGTTGACTGAAATCTTTGGATCCTCACTGTCTTCAGATGATGTCCCAGAGGACTGGAGAATAGCCAATGTTGTTCCTTTGTTTCAGAAGGGTAGCAAGGATAATCCAGTGAACTACAGGTTGGTGAGCGTAACGTCAGTGGTAGGGAAATTACTGGAGAGAATTCTTCAAGACAGGAACTACTCCTATTTGGAAGCAAGTGGTCGTATTAGTGAGAGGCAGCGCGGTTTTGTGACTAACTTTATAAGAGTTTTTCGAGGTCACAAAGATGATAGATGCAGGTAGGGCAGTGGATGAACTTCAGTTAGGCCTTTGACAAGGTCCCTCATGGCAGACTGGTACAAAAGGTGAAGTCACACGGGATCAGAGGCGAGCTGGCAAGATGGATACAGAACTGGCTAGGTCACAGAAGGCAGAGAGTAGCAATGGAAGGGTGCTTTTCTGATTGGAGGGCTGTGACTAGTGGTGTTCCGCAGGGGTCAGTGCTGGGACCTTTGCTGTTCGTAGCATATATAAATGATTTGGAGGAAAATGTAACTTGTCTGATTGGTAAGTTTGCGGACGACATAAAGGTTGGTGGAATTGCGGAGAGCGATGAGGATACAGCAGGATTTAGATCATTTGGAGACTTGGGCGGCGAGATGGCAGATGGAGTTTAATCCAGACAAATGTGAGGTAATGCATTTTGGAAGGTCTAATACAGGTAGGGAATATACAGTGAATGGTAGAACCCTCAAGAGTATTGACAGTTAGAGATATCTTGGTGTACAGGTCCACAGCTCACTGAAAAGGGCAACACAGGTGGAGAAGGTAGTCAAGAAGGCATAAGGCATGCTTGCCTTCATTGGCCGGGGCATTGAGTATAAAAATTGGCAAGTTATGTTGCAGCTGAACCTTAGTTAGGCCACACTTGGGGTATAGTGTTCAATTCTCGTCGCCACACTACCAGAAGGATGTGGACGCTTTAGAGGGGGTGCAAACGAGCAAACGAGATTTACCAGGATGTTGCCTGGTATGGAGGGCATTAGCTATGAGGTGAGGTTGAATAAACTTGGTTTGTTCTCACTGGAATGAAGGAGGTTGAGGGGCAACCTGACAGAGGTCTACAAAATTATTTGGGGCATAGACAGAGTGGATAGGCAGAGGCTTTTTCCCAGGGTAGAGGGGTCAATTACTACGGGGCATAGGTTTAAGGTGCAAGGGGCAAGGTTTAGAGGAGATGTACGAGGTAGGTTTTTTTACACAGAGGGTAGTGGGTGCCTGGAACTCGCTGCCGGAGGAGGTGGTGGAAGCAGGGACGATAGTGATGTTTAAGGGGCATCTTGACAAATACATGAATAGGATGAGAAGAGGGATACGGACCCCGGAAGATTTTAGTTTTGACGGGCAGCATGGTCGGCGCTGGCTTGGAGGGCCGAAGAGCCTGTTCCTGTGCTGTACTTTTCTTTGTTCTTTGTTCTTGGATGATGGTCTTTCATGCCTACTTAGGATTTGACTGGTTTCTTTGCACCTCATTAAGGTTTGAGCTTGGAGATAGTAAGTTTGTGAGTCCGTAGATTTTGATTTTTTGATCAGCCCACAAACAATAGAAGCCATGAATTCCATGGATTATTTTCGACTTGGTGTGCCTATTCAAGGAAAGGCCACCACCCATTTTAAAAACTTTCTGGAAGCATGTTCAGACATGAGTTAATCCTTTGTGCAGAAATCACCACGGGTCACCTTTGCAGCCATCTAATGTCAAGGTAAATTGTCCATATGCCATGTTGTTATTTTAAAGTAAAAATTATCCATCATCTCCATACATTTGGGCATATCACCTGAGCATAACAGGAGTACAGTAAGAAGTCTTATAACATCAGGTTAAAGTCCAACAGGTTTGTTTCGAATCACTAGCTTTCGGAGCGCAGCACCTTCATCAGGTGTTGTAAGACTTCTCACGGTACCCACCCCAGTCCAACGCCGGCATCTCCACATCATAATTAGAGTTCCATGGATCTTTTACTTCCACCCAAGAGTGAAGATTTTGTTTGATGTCGCATCGAAAAAATGGTACCTCTAGTATTGAGGACAGCACTCCCTCAATACTACACTGGAATGTCAGCTTTTGAATTTTGTGTTTAAGTCCTGGATTGGGATTTGAATTACAACCTTCTGACTCAACTGAGAGTGCTACCAACTGAGCCACAGTTGACTTTATGATATCAAAAGAAATGTTTATTTGAATTTATAATATGCTACTTTTTCACCCTCCTGAGGCTATTTCGATTGCAACTGAAGCAATATTGAACCGTGATGATAATTCAATTAAAACTGCTTTGCAAGATATGTCTGAATCAATGAGGAAGATGAATAACTCTCTCAAGAAGATGGATGGTATGTTTAGACACAATCATCGGCTTACTTGCTAATATGAGTGTAATGCTGACTGATCAATTTGCCATTGGTAATTTAAATAACTGAAATAGTATCACTATTTAAACTATATTGAAACACAATGGTTATTGAAAAAATGATGGATGGAATTCTGACAGATAGGGCTACTGTGAAAGATGTGAAAGATCACGAGGAGAATTTCTGTGACCTTTTGAGATTTCCTATGTATGGAAGGATTCAATTAAGAAAGATACTGTTGCAAGATGGACATCAGAATCTTCGGAACTGCAGATCTACATGCCTGCCATACAATTTAGTGCAGATGACAATTTTACCTCCTCAGTTCCAATGCTGGACTGCAAAAAAACTTCAGTGAACTTAAATTAAGATTGGGTGCCAGACTATAGCCAGACTTTAGTCTACATTCTAGCTACTTGCTGTTCCATGAACCAATTCCTTTGGTCTCAAGTTCAAATATCAAAACTATTTTGTCTCTTCTACCCCTAGACCATGTGGATCCTGATACTTTTTATGGAATAATGCGGCTCTTTTTGTCTGGGTACGTATTCACTATTAAAGCACTGTGCCTGATTTTCAAAAAGTATAATTACATATAAATTGCAGCTCGTAAGCAGCTTTTTTAGCCCAACATGTCCACATGGATGTTGATTCTCTAAGTAAGCAGTAGATGGGGAGATGATGCCACAGTGGTAATATCACTGATTTGGTCACAAAAAAAGTAATCTCCTGGTAATCTACTAATAATATGGTGGAATTTAACCTCAATTAATAAATCTGAAATATGGAGCTCGTCTCAGTAATCATAAGCATGCAACTATCATTGATTGTTTTAAAAAGCCATCATTCACTAATGTCCTTTTGGGGAGGAAATCTGCTGCCCTTATGCTGGTCTGGCCTACATACGACTCCAGATTCACAATGGGGTTGACGCTTAACTGTCTTCACAAATGTCGACTTCAATGACAATTGGGGATGGGCACCCTACTTAGTCCTGTGCCTCTATGCTATCCCCGTAACCCAGTAAACCCACCAAATCTTTTGGACACTAAGGGGTAATTTAGTGTGGCTAATCCACCTAACCTGCAAATCTTTGGACTGTGGGAGGAAACCAAAGCACCCAGAGGAAACCCATGCAGATATGGGGAGTATGTGCAAACTCCACACAGGCCGCAATTGAACCCGGGTCCCCGAAGCTGTGAGGCAGCAATGCTAACCACTGTGCCGCCCTACCGCCCTGTGCATATCTCCTCAGATTCCACCCAGATTATTGTCTTGAGAGATTCAAGATTTCACTCCCAAAAATATGCTTTGACAATTTCTATCACAATAATGCGTTTCCTTAGACGTTCGCATTCCTTCTATTTAAATTTTTCCAATTAAGGAGAAATTTATTGTGGCCAATCCACCTAGTCTGTACATCTTTTGGGTTGTGGGGACGAGACCCACACAGACACAGGGAGCATGTGCAAACACCACACGGAGAGCGACCCGGGGCCAGGATCAAATCTGGGTCCTCGACGCTGTGATGCAGCAGTACTAACTGCTGTGCTGCCCAGCATTCCTAAATTCCGACCAGGTCTTAAAAATGACACTTTCAAACAAAGCTTCTGCTCAACTTTTAACAGTGAATTCAGTCCAGCATTTTACATCAACCCCTTTAGTAGTCTTTGCCTTGACTGTTGTGCAAACTGTTCACAATTGGTTTAGCTCTTGATTCCCAGACTGTATTAAAGTGACATCAAACATACCATTTTCCTCCGAAGCCTGCTTTCCCACTTTAAATCTGATTCCCGCTTGTCTCTTTAAATCAGAACACTTTGTTTACTTTTCCTTGAATTCTTCTGAACAATACCTTGGTCTCTGTTCACTTCCAGACTTTATGGAAACTTATCTCCATTTCTCTAGTTTCATAGAATCATAGAATTTACAGTACAAAAGGAGGCTATTCGGCCCATTGAGTCTGCACCGGCCCTAGGAAAGAGCACCCTACTTAAGCTCACTCCACCTTATCCCCTTAACCCAGTAACCCCACCTAACCTTTTTGGACACTAAGGGAAATTTAGCATGGCCAATACACCTAACCTGCACATCTATGTACTGTGGGAGGAAACCGGAAAACCCAGAGGAAACCCACACAGACACGGGGAGAAGGTGCAGACTCCATACAGGCAGTGACCCAAGCCAGGAATTGAACGTGGGTCCTGGTGCTATGAAGCAACAGTGTGTTGAGTAATGGGTTAAGTGACATTCCAATTAGTTGACTCATTTACGTTAAGTATCCAATAATTGACACTGATATGTAAAGTGGCTTCAGGTGGCCTTTGTGTCAGGTGATGTGACGTTAGAGTTTTGTGCAGAGTCTGTTGAAGTAAATTAAAGCTGTTTGTGGAATTGGAACAGAACCTTTGACTCTTTATACAACAGCAGCTAAATGTCTAACACACTGTGCTAACGTGCTGCCCTCCTGAACTAGTTGGCCGTTAGACTTTTGGCATCTGTTTTCTAAATCATTACTCCATGATGTAGCTTTTGTTCCAGCAAGGCTGAGAGAGATGTTCCCTCTTTACCCTTATAAAACCAACTGTTTCCAGCAGAGCTGCCTTCTCTCTCACTGCCTATCTCCAACTGCAATCAAACCTGTAAGGTAGATAAGTTTTTAAGACCCCGGTTGCTGAGCATCCACTGCTGATTTATTTATTCTTCATGCCATAGCCCTCTCTCAGCACAATAGAAATACAGTTTGAACTTATCCAACCTCCACACATACAAACACCCGTGTCCAGCATGAATCTAACTGCAGGTTTTACCCTTCCGGACACAGGAACATTTAATTAAACCTATGTAAAACTATACTTTATTTCTAATGTTTACCAATACAATATAAATTCCGAATACTTTTTAGCATTACCGCACTGCTGCATTTGTCTTGGATTTGTTTTATTAAGGTTTTGCATTCATACGTGAACTTGTGTTTTCTATAGCCCCTGCCATAAAGTCTGGACTTTACCAAAGGAGTTGCCATTAGTTGAAGGGACTAGAATGCAAGATGGGATGCAGTCATAGGCTGAATCCAAATCATTTGGGAAACTGAACATCAGGACTGTTCTTATGTCCCAATTTATAGTGAACAGTTTACTAACTTAATAAAAAGGTACATTCATGGATAAATTGTTCCTCAGCACTTTTGCTGCAACAATTTAAAACAAAAAAAAATACTCCACACAAAAGGGGTCAAGGTCCCAGTATGATTTGCATGTACATTAACTCTTTTATTTTCTCACTGAGGCATCTTCACAGTTTTCCTCCCTCAGCCTCTGTCTTGAGCAATTTCTCATCCAAGGTGATTTCAACCTTCATACCAATTGATCAAGCATTTTCTCCTCTTAGTTCACCGGTCCACCACGCTCCCATAATCACTCCCTCCACATAACATCTCTCCAACCCGTACTCTTGACCAACCCTTGCTATTTGATGTAACCTGATTGCTACTTGCATCTAAGGCCATCTCCAATTAATTTCATTTTTCTCTCTCCACTCATATTCCCATCTCCCTTTTGCGTCCATCCTGGGAAAAAAGTCTCTGACATTTCAGTTGGAGTGGAGCTTTCAAGATCCTAACTGTCTTGCTTTTGGCCCTCCTATCACAAAGGTTCTGCAACTCCAATTTGCTCAGCTTCACATCTACCCCAAGCTCCCCATAAAATTATGATTCTCAGTTACAGCGGCCATTCCTCCAGTAAAATCTAATTTCCACTTCCTAAAATCCTAGGAACAGAGACTTGAATTGATGTGGTGGACAACTGGTGTAGCCATTCACTGGATTGATAATTTCTGAATCAACCATTCTTCTGCACAGTCGCATTGGTATGTCCTGAAGGCTGACCTGCCTCCTTGAAAATGGCTTATTGTCACGAGTGGGCTTCAATGAAGTTACTGTGAAAAGCCCCTAGTCGCCACATTCCGGCACCTGTCCGGGGAGGCTGGTATGGGAATCGAACTGTGCTGCTGGCCTGCTTGGTCTGCTTTAAAAGCCAGTGATTTAGCCCAGTGAGCTAAACCAGCCCCCCCCCCCCATATCAAGACATAGGAGAGTATGCTGAGTAGCACCAAGCCAGTGGATGTACAACATTGTTTAACTGAGTTATGGTTACAGCAGAAGGCTACAATCAGATTGTTTCACATTGTTTGATTTGGTAGTTGTTTTGTAACCAATGCAAGCCTTTACCGGTGAATAACGGGACCATACCCCAACTATGCATTTCCAGAAGTCAAAGGGTAAAGTGTAGAGAGCTGGCAAGTCTCTGTATTTGGTTTGTTATTCATAGACAGCTAAGAAAGATACTGGAGAGATCAGAACAATATTTTTCAAAATAAATTTAGAGTACCCAACTCTTTTTTTTCCAATTATGGGGCAATTTTGCATCACCAATCCACCTATCCTGCACATATTTGGGTTTGTGGGGGTGAAACCCGCGTAACCATGGGGAGAATGTGTAAACTCCACACGGACAGTGACCCGGAGATCAGAACAATCTTGCAGGGGGGGTCAGAATCAACAGGATACAATATTGCTCTGAAATCCAATATTTGTTCCAGAAATTGAACACACTAACTGTTCGAGGACAGCTTTGAGAAAAAGTATCACGGAGTAAGTTCAATACTTAAAAAATATTGAAGTGCAAATAAATTACTTGCACTCCAAGTACCATCTTCGTAGCTGAATTCAAAACGGATGACTCACCATGTCGAAATGGTGTACTGAAGCTTCACATGAAATATGCTGTAATTCATGACACTTTTCTTTACAGGTGGATGGATAACCCAGCCTTTCCCGAAGGCTTGTTGTATGAAGGAGTGTGGGATAAACCTCGGCACTTCTCAGGTGGAAGTGCCGCACAAAGTTCCACTCTGCAATCCTTTGATGAGTTTTTGGGAATCTGTCACAATAAAGAAAGCGGTAAGACAGTTCACTACTTCATTCCAGCATATACTCTCAGGAAATACGAAAATATTTGGGCTCCAAAATGAGATAGGTTTGCTCGTGTAAAACATTTGAAGCATTCGTCTGGAATTCCTTCCAGCACTATGTTAGCTTAGGTGTCAAGAAAATACTTTAAATATGACAATACTACTTCTGAAATTTAGGAGACAGGAACTTCAGACCAATTTTTAAGCATTTATGTGCAAGAATCCCGGAGCAATTTTTCATGATGACATGGGAGGCCTTGTGGCTTAGCGCCCTACTTCTGAGCCAGAAACTATGGGTTCGAGTCCCACCCCAGACTTCCTGACCAAGGAAGGAGTGTTTATAATACAATCAAACAGGTTGTGTGTTAACCTGCAAATCCTTCCAAACATGCCAATGGACGGCAGTAAGAGTGGGAGGGACTCCTGGTCAGCTACGCTTGATTATGGAGTGGTGCCCCTCAAGCTATAAGCTCCTGGCGGCAGACTAGTGATCTGTTCTGGGAAGTACTAGCTATGGAAACGGACAAATGTCTGTGTTAGTGCACCACGAGGCGTGGGAAGAGAACTGGAATAAATATGTAGGTGAAGGAAATAAGGTGCATGTTGATCACGCTCTCATCTCATTCAGTAAAATCCCATTTGAAACCCTTAGATAGATTATTTTAAAAAGGAATGGCACAGTGGCTAGCACTGAAGCCTCACAGTGCCGGGGATCCGGGTTCAATTCCAGGTTTGGGTGATTGTCTGCATGGGTTTCCTCTGGGTGCTCCAGTTTCCTGCCACAGTCCAAAGAAATGCAGGTTAGGTGGATTGGCCATACTAAATTGCCCCTTTATGTCCAACGGTGTGCAGGGTGAGTGGGCCCAAGTAGGGTGTTCTTTCAGAGAGTCAGTGCAGACTCGGTGGGCCGAATAGTCTCCTTCTGCACCATAGGAATTTTATGATTCTACGACATCATAAATAGAAGTCCTATAGATAGGAAAAGGCTGTCAGATACAGGCAGATGGGTGCCACTACCAAGGACACTACCAACACATTAATGTACATTATATAAATTTAAAACTGGATGGATCCAATTATTAGCATACTTTATTTATCGAGGTGACCTCAAAGGCAACATGACATAACTTCACAATCAATGGAATAACTTTGCTTTGAAAGGTCATCCATGACTACTTGGCACTTACCGGGCAGGATTTTTCGAACCCCCCTGTGGCATGTTTTGCAGTGGCTGAGGTGGCCTTCCATTGACCAACGGCAGGATCTTCTGGTCCCACTGCTATCAATGGGGTTTCCTGTTGTATGCACCCCCTGCTGCCAGGAAACTCATGGCAGGGCTTTAGTTTCGTTATTGTCAGGAGCAGGAGATTTCGCTGGCAAGAATGGCTGTTCTTCCCCATTATTTCCAGCTGGTTTCATTCACATGCCCAATATTGGTAACACCCAACAGGAATGACCGAGCTGAAAGCTACTGTTATACAATGGGGATAATGAGTGAGTTCTTCCCAGCCATCACTGTCAGGATTCAACATTGGAGACATGGGGCGGGATTCTCCCCTACCCGGTGGGGCGGGGATTCCCATCGCCGAGGAGTGGCGTGAACCACTCCGGTGTTGGGCCGCCCGGAAGGTGCGGAATCCTCCGCACCTTCAGGGGCTAGGCCGGCGGGGTTGGCGCCTCGCCAACTGGCGTGGAAGGGGCTTGGCGCCGCACCAACTGCCGCCGAAGGGCCTCGTCGGCCAGCGCACGTTGGCGCATGCGGGGGAGCGCCGCCGTTTGCTGGCGTCATCCCGGCGCAGGGGGGGTTCGTCTCTGCACCGGCCATGGCGGAGGTCCACAGCAGCCGGTGCGGATGGAAAGAGTGCCCCCACGGCACAAGCCCGCCCGCTGGCCAGGCGCTGTGGGGGCACCACGGGCCAGATCCCCATGCCCCCCCTCCCCCCGAGGACCCCGGAGGCTGCCCGCAGAGCCAGGTCCCGCCGGTAAGTACTCGGTCTAATTTACGCCAGCGGGACCGGCCAAAAACGGGTGGCCGCCCGGCCCATCACGGGCCGGTGATTCGCCGGGGGGGGGGCCGCTGTCAGCAGCCGCACCGCGATTTCCGCCCCTACCAAAACCTCGGCGCCGGAGAATTCGGCAGCTGGCGAGATTCAAGCCCCCCCCCCCCCCCCCCGGCAATTCTCCGGCCCGGCAGGGGGTCGGAGAATCCCGCCCATGAAGTCTGAATTTGAGGTTTTGGTAAATCCCCAGATAACAGCAATGAAAAGGCCCGCATCCTGGGTAATTAGGAACTTTCCAGAAGTTTGATATAGGCTGTGTTGACGTTGCAAAGGCCATCTAACCCTTGATGGCCATCTTAACAGTTCATCAGTACCCATTTCAAATAAAAGAAAGTTCTAGAAACTTCCATACAGGCAAATGTTATGAATAAACATGCCTTTTCTGGATTTACCATCTTTCCTAGTCCTAACACTTGTAAAATCACAAATGAGAAGTAATGCTGGTCAAAACAAAAGAATAAACTAAATACATTTTTATCAACAAATGTAGTTTAGGTTGTTCGAAATGTGCCAGGGGAATACTGAGAAGAAGGCCCTTGAAGAACTGAAAGACATTTCCTGCCTCAAACTGTTATAAAAATTACATTTGCACCATACAAGTTCCAGGTGTTGCTCTATTTACTTGCTATAAATATGGCAGTTAATAAGGTCGCCATTCTTAATCATAATTATGAGTATACTTTCAGAGTCGCTAGGCATCTCTCGATACCGCCACAAGGTTCAACCCAAATGCCGATCAAAGAGCCAATACACCAGTTAGTTAGTTCAAAGCCAATACTACATTATTTACACACAGTCTGATTTACTCATGCACAATAACACTACAGGCTAAACTATATCGATCACTAAGACCTATACTTAACTTCGGGTGCCCACTTAGGTCAGAGGAACAATGGCCGTTGTTCGGATCTGAGGCTGTTGGGTTCAAAGAGGTAACAGGAGTACAGCTAAGGTCATCCGTCTGGTAGCGAGCGTTGAACTTGAACTTAGTTGCTTCTGGTGGTGCTGGATGAAGGGTGTCTCCGCTTGTGAGCCAAATCCAGGGGCTGTTTAGCACAGGGCTAAATCGCTGGCTTTGAAAGCAGACCAAGCAGGCCAGCAGCACGGTTCGATTCCCGTAACAGCCTCCCCGAACAGGCGCCGGAATGTGGCGACTAGGGGCTTGTCACAGTAACTTCATTTGAAGCCTACTCGTGACAATAAGCGATTTTCATTTCAAATCCAAGAGAGCGAACCTTTCGCGGGGGTTCCTTCTTATACTTGGAGGGGCTCCGCGCGCTTTTAGGAGGGGCTTAAACTTGGTCCCAATTAATTGGGCCGCTTCTTGATCATTGTCATCGATCTAAGCCAATAAAGTGGCGGGTGCCTTGATGGCTGTGCATGTTCAAGGTGGCCGTTGGTCTTGCTTTGTTTGTGTTTTCTGGTTGGGGTAGCGGTGCCGGACTGTCTGGGACAGTATCGGCTACCTGAGCCCTCATTCTTTGTTTGTGGAGATGGGCCATCAATATGTAAATCGACCCAGAGTTTTGGTTGCGTCTGCAGACTGTCTTCCAAATATACATTCAGGCTCTGTGCCTGCTTGTTGCTTTGTATTGTCCATTTTTCCCTATAGACTCTGCAAGTGTCCATTTTATATACTGAAAGTGGCCATCCCAGATGGCGAAACAAGCAATGAGCATTTCCTATAAGATAGGTTCTAACCACCGCTTCCTGACATTTAATGGCATTACCACCGCTGAATCCCCCAGAAACAACACCCTGGGGGTTACCATTGATCAGAAACTGAATGGACTAGCCATATTAATACTGCGGCTACCAAAGCAGTCCAAAGGCTAAGAATTCTATGCTGAATAACTCATCTCCTGACCCGCCTCTAAAGCCTGTCCACCATCTACAAGGCACAAGTCAGGTGTGTAATGGAATACTCTCCAATTGCCTGGATGAGTGCAGATCCAACAACACTCAAGAAGCTCAACACCATCCAGGACAAAGCAGCCCCGCTTGATTGCTCCTCCTTTCACAAACATTCAAACTCTCCACCATCGTTGAACAGTGGCAGCTGTGCCTACCATCTCCAAGATGCACTGCAGTAACTCACCAAGGTTTCATGGAGAGCATCTTTCAACCCCACGACCGCTGCCATCTAGAAGGACAAGGGCAGCAAATGCCTGGGTGTCCCACCACCTGGAGGTTCCCCTCCAAGTCACTCACCATCCCAACTTGGAAATATGTCGCTGTTCTTTCACTGTCACTGGGGCAACATCCTGCAAGTTCCTCCCTAAAAGCACAGTGGGTGTATCTACACCTCAAGGACTGCAGTGGTTTAAGAAGGCAACTCACCACCACCTTCGGAAGGGCAACTAGAGATGGGCAATAAATGCTGGCACGGTGGCACAGTGGTTAGCACTGCTGCCTCACAGCTCTAGGGTCCTGGATTCAATTCCAGCTTTGGGTGACTGTCTGTGTGGAGTTTGCACTTCCTCCTGTTTCTGTGTGAGTTTCCTCCAGGTGCTCTGGTTTCTTTCCATAGTCCAAAGATGTGAAGGTAAGGTGGATTGGCCATGATAAATTGCCCCTTCGTGTCCAAAGTTAGGTGGGGGTACTGGGTTATGGGGATAGGCGAAGGCGAAGGCGTGGGCTTAAATAGGGCACCCTTTCCAAGGGCCGGTCAGAATTTATGGGCCAAATGTCCACCTTCTGCACTGTTAATTCTATGGTTCTATACCCAGTGACACCCACATCCCGTAAATTAATTTTTTTTAAAAATCAATGGCTGTGATTTTGTTGTCATTTCTTTCCCTTTATTACTGTGAAATAGCAACCTACCTTTTTTCAATTTTAACTGTTACATCTTTAGAAATGAAGGTCTGGGTGGTGAAATTGACGTGTCAGGGCTTAGACAGCTGGTCGGGTTGAAATGTGGGGGTTCAGTTGGATGGTGAAGGCTCAAGTTGGTGGCAGTCTGGGCTGCGAGGGGAAGTCGGGTGATGGAGCTAATCAGGTTGAGTTGGGGAGGTGATCGGGGATTTAGGGTTGGGTGTCGAGACTGGCAGGAGATAGTCACATGGTGAGAGCTAGCTCAATCTGGTTAGGGGGTAGTTGGAGGATTAACGAGGGATAGGTGTATATTTACCCAGTTAGATTGGGACTTTGCTATCTTACATTTCCTGGGTCGATCTCTCCAGGTAAGTAAGTCGGAACTGTCTGAAGTCTCTGACACTAACTCAGAGTTGGAGACATTGTCGGCAAGTCCTGGAGAACAGAGGAATTGCCCAGTGGAAGTTCCAAACTTCAACACAATTCCCAATAAGTCAGTGCATCAGACCTCCACAGGATCCTGACTCGCATCTTGGAGAGATCTGAAGAGCAAAGGTTCTGGGCCTTTTCAATATGACTCTTCTACAGAAGTGGACTCAAAAAGTTAACTGTTTATCTCTCTACGCGGATGCTTCCAGACATTTTTTCTGACATCTTCTGTGGTTACAATTCAAATTAATATTGATAATGTTTGGTCTCAATCCTGATATCTAACTGATGCTCTATTTGGATTACAGCTGAATTCCTGCACCGGATGAGGGATTACATGCCTCCATCACACAAGGCATTTATCCAAACTATAACCACAGGTCCATCTGTGCGAGACTACATCTTGTTCAGCTGCAATCCTGTTCTCTGTGAGCTCTATAATGGTTGTATAGCTGCCCTTGTTGTTCTGAGGAACTACCACATCACAGTCGTCACTCGGTATATCATTATAACTTCAGCCAAAGCAAAAGTGGAGAAAGCCAAGCAAAATAGCTCAGCACAAGTATTACAAAAAGCTCCATCTGCCTTAGAGGAACGGGGAACTGGTGGCTCAGGAATCATGTGCTTGCTTAAAGATGTCCGAGACGCAACTAAAAAATTAATGATCGAGAAAATTTGATGATATAAACAGAAGTTAACTGATTTATTGTAATATTATATGCAGATTATTTATTGATAACATTAGCCGTGGCAAATGATCAGTGCTAATATCATGAACCACTAATGACAAATGTCAACACTATCACTGACACCAGTTACTCGCACAAACAATTAACCAAAACAAATAGAACATTTTAACAGAAATTTAAAAGCTTGCATTTTTGACAAAATCACATGTAGTTAACAATATTTATAATTGTATGGTTTATGTAATAAATGTTATTTAGAAAATGAAATCTGTTCTCCTCAGCAAGTCTGGCCTTTTTGTCATGAATGACTCTGAATTGGCCTCTGAAATGGTCTGGCAAGGCACTCTAGCAAACTGCTATCACAATGATAAGTATATACCTGGGGACACGTTTGGACACAAAGTCTCAGTCAAGCCGGTACAGTCGCACAGTTGAATACTGTTGAAAGGGAGTGTCACTGGGAGTTCTCAGAATTGACTCTGGACCCCATGAAGTCCCATAGCATCAGTCCCCACATGGGCAAGGAAATTCCCTGCTGATTACCATTGAACATCCTCCCTCAGCTGATGAATCAGTATTTCTTCATGTTAAGAACTAAGAAAAGGAACTGAGGGCATAGAATATATTCTGCATGGGGCCATCACTGCTCTTCCAGCCTCCCCGAACAGGCGCCGGAATTTGGCGACTAGGGGCTTTTCACAGTAACTTCATTTGAAGCCTACTTGTGACAATAAGCGACTTTCATTTCATTTCAAGAGTGGCACAAGAGCACCACTACTGTCCAAGCTCTCTTGTCAGTACAAGACTGGGACAGTGGCAAGCAGTGAGAGAATCAACACAATGAAAAAAATCTACTTGACTCCTTCACGAACATACCTGCAGCAGATGCATCTTTCTTTGTCCAAGTATTTTTGTTGCCATTTTCAGTTTTTGACAGAATAACAACTTCACAACTAATGCGAAAGAGAAAATGCTGGAAAAATCTCAACAGATCTGGCAGCATTTGTAGGGAGAGAAAAGAGCCAACGTTTCGAGTCCGATGACTTTGTCAAAGTGTCATTATAATGGAGTGTTACTATAATGCTTTGTTTCAATCTTGTTCACTGCTGTAAACCGTTATCATTTGTGTGCATCAAAAGCAGCATTTATGATGTGAAATCTGGCAGCCAAAGTGTTTTTTTTTCAGATTGTCACTGAAGTCCTTCTTTCCAGTTTGCTGCTGCACCTTCACAAATAAAACTCTCCACATTGAAGAAATGTATGTATGCGTGTGTGTCTATGTGAGTGGGTGGCCGGGGGTTCAGGTGCAATGCGTGTTGGAAGAGTTTTTTTTCAGAAGAACATAAAATGAAGCACGGAAAATGAACTCGGATCGGAATTTCTCTGGTGCTTCAAATATATCGGGCGAGATTCTCCGCACTCCCGACGGTGCGGAGAATAGCGTGGCTTGTAAAATTTTACGGCCACGCTGTTCCGACGCCCTCCCGCTATTTCCCCCCCCCCCCAACGCCCAATTCCCGACACGAATCGCTGCCGCCGTTTTTTTACGGCCGGCAGCGATTCTCAGCTGATAGATGGGCCGAGTTCCCAGCCCTTTACGGCTGTTTTTACGAACGGCAAACACACCTGGTCTGGCCGTTCGTAAAAACGGCCGTAAACACTCGCATTTTATAACCATGGCACCGATTGGCACGGCAGTACCACGGCCGTGGCAAGGGTGCCATGGGCCCGCGATCGGTGGGCACCCGCTGCCCGCGCACTATTTGTCCTTCCGCCGCCCCGCAGTATCCATTCGCGGGGCGGCTGAGGGGCATCCCGGCCCGCGCATGCGCGGGTTTCGCGCAAATACGCGATGACGTCATCCGCGCATGCGCGGGTTGGAGTCTTCCAATCCGCGCATGCGCGGCTGACGTCATATGACGCGTCAGCCGGCGCTAACTCGGGCAAGCGGGCTTAACGAAATACGTTAAGCCCGCGATGCCGAAGTTTACGGCGTCGGGCTGCTAGCCCCGACCGGGGACCAGAATCGGTTCCCGGTCAGGAAGGGGCGCGCTGGCATCAAACCCGCCCGGATTTGACGCCAGCCTTACGATTTCTCCCCATATGGGAGAATCTCGCCCATCTTTTCTCCAGTGCCTGTGATCGCCGAGCTGTGCATACACCTCTCTCGCCCAAAGGGGGAAAATACACCAGTGCGCTTATCTGGATCAGTGACAACGAAACTATATTTTGGTTTTGGGCGGGGGGGGGCGAATACACATTGCGGACAGCCCCGAAAACGCGGCATTTTTAAAAAATGAGGTGGCTCTTGCCAGAGAGCGAACGGCACGAGGGTGCGACAAACACTTGATGTTCAAAGTGGTCCAAATTACGAATATTGCGATTACCTGGGTTTATGGGCCTCCTGTGGAGTCGGGACGGTGGAAGGACGAAGAAATGGCGCGGTCCCAGATATCAAAGTAAAATGGCGGCTCCACCTGGTCCAGGCCGCGCGCGCGGGCCTCCTGCTCCCCCCGGGCTCTCAGCAGTGGGATGTGTGCTTCAAAAAGCTGGTCAGTACCCAACCCCTTCAACCCTTTATTTATCTGCCCGCCCCACCTTACCATCGTTTTTGGGCTTCCCGCCAATATATTCCTCGCGTCTTAAATGCCTATATCCTTGAATGCATTGCCTTTTTGTGTATTCGCTCATGGGATGCGGGCAGCGTTTCTTGCCCATCCCTGGTTGCCCATGAGAAGATGGCGGTGAGCTGCCTTCTTGAACCGCCGCTGTCCATGTGAGGAATTTCCTGAATGTCTCAGCATTTGTCCTCTGTACTTTGCCTTCCACCTCTGAGAAAAAGTGTGCCATGTGCCATATGACTCAGGAATAATGAAAGATTGTGAGGAAGTGGTAATGTACAGTGATTAAAATTGTACCTTTCTGATTTTTTGACATCAGCTGTGGTTCGGTTGGTGGCACACTCGCCTCTGGGTCAAGACGTTCTCTCCAGTGAAACACTGAGGGAGTGCTGCACTGTTGAAGTGTCACCTTTTAGCTGAGATGGTGAACCAAGTTCCATCTTTCTGCTTGGGGGAATGTAAAACATCCCATAGCATAATTTCAAAGAAGAGCAAGGGAGTTTCCATGGTGCCCTGGTCAATACCTACCCTTCAATCAACATGACAAGACTATCACATTACTGTTTTGTGGGAGTTTGCTCTGCACAAATCAGCTGCTATGTTTTCCTGTTACAACAGTGACTACACTTCAAAAATACTTAATTGGCTTAAAGCACGTTGGGACATTCAATTGCCATGAAAATGTGATATAAATGCAAGCTTTTCCTTCTTGCTTTTTTAAAATATCAGACAGTTGTATCCAGCTTGGGTTTCTGCCACACTTGGAGGAACGTATTGACTTGAATATTCTTCCCGTTCATGCCAATGGTGCACCCCTGCCATGGGTTTCCTGGTGGCAAGGGATGCATTCAACGGGAAACCCCGTTGACGGCAGGACCAGAAGATCTCACCTCCAGCCAATAGTGGACACCCTCCGCCGCCGTGAAATACAGCGGGTTGCATGGATAATCCTGCCCACTAGAAATATATGGAAATATGGAGTATGCTTATTTGTGCCTTGCTCCTGATTCAAACCCAACTCTTCCTCATATGCAGCCAGGTGCAACCAAGGTGGATGGCTGTGTTGATTCTGTTCGCAATCTTCGTCAATGCAGCGGGCCCCTCTTTTATTTGATGGTGGCTTTCATTTAGTGGTATGCCCCTTTAGAGTATCCCATCTTGACATTCAACTCTTCAGTGGCAATGCTGCTCACGTTTCCACGCTTTACCACTGTGGAGAAAAAGCAGGAGACAGGAGTTGTGGTGCAGGTCAGCTATAATCTAATTTAATGATAAAGCAGGTTCCAAGGACTGTAAAGGTTGCTCCCCTTCCAAAGCTTCCTATATTTGTAACATCTTGCACAGCACCATAACCCCTTAAAGGGGCAAACATTTGAAATTCCTGTCCTCAGTAAATTCAAATGGCTGAACTATGATTTCTGATGGTGACCAGCAATCAAAGCAGTGGAAGTGCTATGTTTTAAGACTTTTTCAACATTTGCAGGACTGCTCTGAAAAAGGGCCTACTTTTGATTGAGGCTCTTTCAAAAAAAGATTAGCAACCCTGAATAAATGGTATTGAGAGTGCATTTTATTATTATGTGATACTGCTGTTTTGAGATCATCTGCTCAGACCCACACCAATTGGTAAAAGTACCATTTAACAATGAGATATTCCAATAATAGAAGACATGGGAAACAGGTTCTCATGGTAAAACAAAACATTTCTTGTCTGTTGTGGAGCGATCTGCAGCATCTACCATACTTGATCACTAAGAAGATTACTTGGCTGAAGCAGAGTGAGGAAGGTGGTTGCTTAAAATAAAAGTAACATTGGGATAGTGAGAATTAAAACTGCAATCTTTTAGTTCCTTTTTTGTGTTTATTTGTGCCTGTTATGTTTTGGTGAGATTATGCATAAAGGGCATGTTTAAAGAATTTCTTATTCATCAGATGTTTTCACTAAGTGGTTTCCAACAAACTTATCGTAATTGCGATGAGCATTTCGTTCCAGTAAATCTGTGTACAATATTCTCCTCCCCCACATGCCCATTAAGTTTGTAATTCCAATATTACAGATTTATTTTTGGAATTCAAGCCACCCAACTGATTTTGGGATTGCAATGATCTCAGACAGGTTCCAGATTAAGAGATAAATGCAAAGTTCATCAAATGGCCAAGTTTTGTTTTGTTGCCAAACATTCATCCGGCAGATAAGATATTATCTTTAAGGGTAATTTTTGAAATCAGGATAATGTGCAGTTTCCTTGTACTCCATTCCTTCTGAATCCCATTTCCTGAAGGCCTTTTTTTTGTTCGCAATAATTAGGCATAGCTTCTAGCCTTTAGTACATTGTACGATCAGAAAAACTGGATAAATCAACACATTGAGAGGCCTTGCTGATTGAAAGGTTTGCTTTTAGAAGAACAGGACTATTCTTTGCTACCTTGCCACCTGAGACCAGAAAGAAACCCCACATAGCAATGGACACACATGGCAGCACTAATTTTAGAATGGGGCACACGATTAGAACATTGAAGCAACAATTCGACTGTTTGGATCAATTAATCAAGGCTTTGGTGTGGAGTTCAAGTAAGGCAAACAAGTTTATCATCCTGTGCTGCATGATTTGCCATTTTGCAAGCCAAAGGGATGTTGTATACCAATGGCCAGGGAAAAGAAAGTGAAGCTTGACTACTTTGTAGGTTTTAGGTTAGGGTTTTGTTGAAAATTTTCATGAATGAGAAACTCACTCTTATTTGTTGAAAACGCTCATTATAAATCTCGTAGTTCTGATAAAATGCTGAGCTTTCAGGTTAACTTAGAATTCTGGCTTGGCTTCACAATCGTGCCAAATAGACAGTTGTTGGGTGCAGATTAATTCTGATTTTAAAGTCTCACACTGTTGCCCTAGAGAATTTGTTTTTTGGTGAGGTGATTGGCTATTGCTCCTGATGTTTAGATAGTTTAACTTAATAAAACTTGGAAAGTTTATACAAGCTTCCCGGATTAACCAAAGCAAATTCAAGTTCAGTGCCAGAACATTTGAAAAAGAACAGATGTGTTACAGAAAACAGCTGTCAGAAATAAAACATTACAATGTAAAATTTTCCAAAATAATACAAAAATAGAACTTAAACTTGGCATAATATTCCAGACCAGAGAACACGAGGAACCAAGAAAACTAACTTGTCAAGAGCTGTACAAGCAGAGAGTACTTCATCCCACTTCTAGCTTGTACCTTGCGATGTTGAACAGGCTTTGGGGAACCAAGAAGTGAGTTACTCACTGAAGTATTCCTAGCCTCTGACCTGCTCTTGTAGCCATGGTATTTATATGGCTAGTCCAGTTCAGTTCATGGCCAGTGTTAACCCCCAGGACGTTGATCGTGAGGGATTCAGCAATGGTATTGCCTTTTAATGTCAAGGGGTGATAGTTATATTCTCTCTTGATGGAGATGGTCATTTTTGGCACTTATGTAGTACAAATGCTACTTGCCACTTGTCAGCCTAAAGCAGGATATTGTCCAGGTATTGCTGCATTTGGATATGGACTGCTTCTGTATCTAAGGAGTCATGAATGGTGCTGAACATTGTGCAATCATCAGCCTACTTCCCACTTCTGACCTTGTGATGACAGGAAGATCATTGATGACACAGCTGAAGATGGTTGAGCTTGGGGCACTACCCTGAGGAACTCTGCGGTTTTGTCCTAGAAATTAGATGATTAACTTCAAACAACCAAAGCCATCTTACTTTGTGCCAGGTATGACTGCAACCAGTTGAGCATTTCCCCCTGATTCCCATTGATTCCAATTTTGCTCATGCTGATGAAGATTTTGGATCAGTTTTATACATTTTGCCTGTGCCACAATGGCTTGGATTAACACATCTCAAGTTAAAAATTTAATCTGTATGACTACAGCGCTCAGTGGACAGAAGACATCTTTTTTCCATCTTTCTGGCTCGGGCTTGAAGATAGTTTCAGAAGTTAAAGGCTAGTTCACTGTTGATACCCTCCAATAATTTTTAATTCCCTCCTCGAAGTGACTTCTGACCAGGAATCAGATGAACATAGCTGGAGAAACTCATCTGGTCTGGCAGCATCTGTGGAGAGAGAAATAGAGTTAACTTGAAATCCAATATGACTCTTCTTTGAAACTGAAAAGAAGTAGGAATGTGATAGGTTTAATCTGTCGAAAAAGGGCAGAGGGACAGATGGAGCAAAAACGTTGGTTAGGGATAGTTTGGGTGGGAGACAAAATGACAAGGATGTCACTGAACACAGGCAAAGGGAGTAGAAGTGATGCAAAAGATGCAAAGCTTGGTCAGAATAGGAGTTAAATAGATTAACCTGAAAAAAGTGCAAGTAAATCTCAGCTTCGTCTGAGAGGAGTGTTTGAAACCCAAAAGGAGGAGACAGGAGGTAAAGGGACAAGCGCTACATGTCCTGTGATTGCATGGGAAGGTGCCTTTGGAAGGGGATGAGATGTTGGGGGTCATAGAGGAATGGACCAGGATGTCAGGGAGGAGAGCGGTCCCTTTCGGAATGCTGACAGAGGAGGGAACGGGAAGATGTGTTTGGCAGTGGCATCATGCTGGAGTTAGTGGAAATGACAGAGGATAATCCTTTGAGTATGGAGGTTGGTGGGGTGGAAAGTGAGGACAAGGGAAACTCTTATGGTTCTGGGAGAAAGGGGAAGGGATGAGAGCAGAAGTGCAGGAAATGGGTCAGACACAGTTAAGGGCCCTGTTGTCCATAGCTGAGGAAAATGAAGACATGTTGGAAGTGCTATTGTGAAAGGTCGCATCATCAGAACAGATGAGATGGAGAAATTGGGAGAATGGAATAGAATCCTTACCGACAGCAGTCTAAGATAGTTTAACATAATGAACACGTGGAAAGATAACTAACAATATAATACAAATGGTAACGAATAATGGAATTCTCCTGGAACTACTTCCAATGCGACTTTCGGAGCCACGAGGTCATGCTGCAGCTGTACAAAACTCTGGTGCGGCCGCACCTGGAGTACTGCGTGCAGTTCTGGTCACCACATTATAGGAAGGATGTGGAAGCTTTGGAAAGGGTTCAGAGGAGATTTACTAGGATGTTGCCTGGTATGGAGGGAAGGTCTTACGAGGAAAGGCTCAGGGACTTGAAGTTGTTTTCGTTAGAGAGGAGAAGGCTGAGAGGTGACTTAATAGAGACATATAAGGTAGTCAGAGGGTTAGATAGGGTGGACAGTGAGAGTCTTTTTCCTCGGTTGGTGATGACCAACACGAGGGGACATAGCTTTAAATTGAGGGGTGGTAGATATAGGACAGATGTCAGAGGCAGTTTCTTTACTCAGAGAGTAGTAGGGGTGTGGAACGCCCTGCCTGCAACAGTAGTAGACTCGCCAAATTTAAGGGCATTTAAGTGGTCACTGGATAGACATATGGATGAAAATGGAATAGTGTAGGTCAGATAGGCTTCAGATGGTTTCACGGGCCGGCGCAACATCGAGGGCCGAAGGGCCCGTACTGCGCTGTAATGTTCTATGTTCTATGTTCTCCACTCATACTGCTTACTACCAACTGCACGATCTCTGGAGTCACATGTGGACCTCTATTGCCACTTGCTGGTTGGAGGTCATATAGATAACTATATACATTAATAGACAACTATATACATTGCTGTGCATAATCACCACATCCCCTCCCTTTGGAAGTGTTAAAACGTAATTGTGCTTCACCAAACATGATATGCATAACAATTTCAAACATGTAACTGTACACAGCTCACTACATGTTCAGTCTCTCAGGTGTACGATGTAACCTGATTGATCTCCTGAGCAATGGTTGAATAGACGATCACATTCCGCCTTCATTTATTGTTGGTGTTCCTGCTTGTTCTGTATTTATTGCTGTGCAGATGTTTCTCTAAATGCTGACTCTGATTGGTGGTCTGTATCCTCTTCAAGTGTTTGGGATTACATAGCAACTATTCTGTTGGACTCAAAACGAAGGGACATTGAGCTTTCAACAGTGCTACGTACATAGAACATACAGTGCAGAAGAAGGCCATTTGGCCCATCGAGTCCACACTGAACCCACCTAAACCCTCACTTCCACCCTATCCCCGTAACCCAGTTGCTCCTCCTAACCTTTCTGGTTACTAAAGGCAATTTAGCATGGCCAATCCACCTAATCTGCACGTCTTTGGACCGTGGGAGGAACCCGGAGCACCCGGAGGAAACCCACGCAGACACGGGGAGGACGTGCAGACTCTGTACAGACAGTGACCCAGCGGGGAATCGAACCTGAGACCCTGGAGCTGTGAAGCCACAGTGCTATCCACTTTCAGAATTCAGAATGTCCAATCCATCTAATAAGCACATATTTCAGCACTTGTGGGAAGAAACCAGAGCACCCGGAGGAAACCGATGCAGACACTGGGAGAATGTGCAAACACCACACAGACAGCGACCCAAGCGGGAATCGAACCCAGGACTCTGGTGCCGTGAAGCAACCGTGCTAACTGCTGTGCTACTGTGCCGCCAATTCAAGATAGCCTATGATCAAGTACAGCATTGAGGAGCCCTAACAAAACTTAAATCAATGGGATTAAGGGGAGAAACGTCCCACTGGTTGTTGTCATACCTAGTACAAAGGAAGATGGTTACAGTTGTTGGAGGTAAATCATTGAGCCCTAGGACATCACTGCAGGAGTTCCTCAGGGTAGTGTCCTAGTCCCAACCATCTTCATCAATGACCTTCTCTCCAGCATACGGTCAGAAGTGGGGATGTTTGCTGATGATTACTCAATGTTCAGCAATATGTGGAACTCCTCTGATACTGAAGCAACCCATCTACGTATGCAGTAAGATGTGGACAATATTCAGGCTGGGTTGATCAGTAGCAAATAAAATTTGTGATACACAGCTGGCAAGCAACGACCATATCCAACGCAAGACAATCTAACCATCTCTCCTTGATATTCAATGGCATTATCATCTCTGAATCAACATCCTGGGGGTTTCCCCAAGATCAATATTCTGGGGGTTAGCATTGACCAGAAATTGAACAGGACCAGCCGTGTAAATATTGTAGGACAGATCAGAGGCTGTTAATTCTGCAGTAACTCACCTCCTGACTCCCGGGATCCTTTCCACCATTTACAAGGCACAAGTCAGGAGTGTGATGGAATACTCTCCATTTGCCTGGACGAGTGCAGCTCCAACAACACTGAAAAATCTTGACACCACTAGGATAAACCAGCCCGCTTGCTTAGTACCCCATACACCACCTTAAACATTCACTCCCTCCACCAATTGCGTACCTTGGCAGCAGTGTGTACCTTCGACAAAATGCACTGCAGCAACTACCTAGAAGGACAAGGGCCATCACCTGCAAGTTCTTCTCTACGACACAGAACACCCTGATTTGGAAATATATTGCCATTCCTTCACTGTTGCTGGGTCAAAATGCTGGCACGCCTTTTCCAGAACCACTGTGGGTGTACCTACATTACATGGACTGCAGTTGTTCAAGAAGGCAGCTTGCCACCACCTTCTCAAGGATCAATCAGGGGTGCGCAACAAATGCTGACCTAGCCAGTGACATTCACATCCTGCGAATGTATAAATAAAAATAAATTGTCCTTTATATCCTTGAATTTGTCTTATTGCACATTCATCATGTTGAGGGTAAACCTTCTTTTCGGATTGCACAAATAATATTTATTCTTGACCACTGGCAGGATATCTTGTTGCTGATAGTTATCTATGTATTTGAATCAGATCTATGTGCATTCCATTACATTTATTTGCTCTGAATCAGGCAAAAACTAAATGGCTTGGAGCTAGAAATTCTCCAGAACCATATACCTGGAAAATACAAAGTAGACTAAATTGGATAGTTTATTATTGCAGGGAAGCACAATGTGCAGTTGACAACTGATGTAAAGGGGACAGCATTCCCACAAGATATTCAGGGGAACAGAGAGAAACTATTTCCACTTCTCGGACTAAAATACATTGTCCAAAAAGTAGAGCTAGACATTGATGGGGTCAAATTCGGAAACATATCCACACTTGATGAGACAAATAACCACCTTGTATGCCATAAATGGCTTCATGACAAGCCGTTTCCCTCCACCACCCCCCCCAACCCCTCCCACAATGGAGTCCAAGGACAGATTTGGTGGTCAGGATTTTGTTACCAGTGATCTTCGGGTATTCTGGGGTGTTTTCTGCACATTGTAAAAAGCATGGAGATAACCAATTTCTCTTCAGCAAAATGTTCTAAGGTGCCTCATTGGAATGCTATTAAACAGGATTTTATATTGTGGTATTTCATTTTCATTTTTTTTCATAAAGAGCACAGGGGAATTAAATTTCTCTCAAGCTGATAAGTTTTAAGGAACCTCATTACTCTTTCATGAGTTGGTGCATTCACTGGCAAGGCCAGCATTTGTTGCACATCCATGATTGTCCTTCAGTAGAATGGCTTGGTGGGTCATTTCAGAAGACAGTAAAATGTCAGCCACATTGCCATGGGACTGGGGTCACATGCAGGCCAGACAAGGCAAGGCTGGCAGATTTGCTACCATAAAGGGCATGAGTGATGAATTTTTTGCAACCAATTGATAATAGTTGTCATGGTCACCACTCTTGAGACTAGTTTTATATTCCACATGCATCAATTCCTCCAGATGTTGTGGTGGAATTTAAACCCATATACCCAAAACATCAGCCTGGACCTCTGAATTGCTAGTCCAGTGACTTTACCACTGCACCATTGTCTCGACAGATGAGAGGTTTGGGCTGGGAAATCCAAAGCTCAACACCAAAGCAACTGCTGCCAAGGGTGAAGCAAAGTAAATCAGGGATACACTAGGGCCAGAACTCGAGTACAGGCACCTTGCTGGGTTGTAGGACTGGAGGAGGTTACAGAGATTGGGAGAGACAAGGCTCTGTAAGGATATGAAAATGAGGATGAGAATATTTTAAATTGTGCAATGTTATAAAAAAGTTGGGAGAGAAATATTGGTTCCAATTTTAACTCTGTGCAAATGAATTTAAAAGGAGTCCGTTGTTTACCATGCAAAAATTCCTTAATATATTTGGAAGCAACAATTTACATTTATGTTGTGCTTTTAATTGAGTAAAACGCACTTGGGGCGAAATTCTCCGCACTCACGACGGTGCGGAGAATAGCGGGGGTCGTAAATTTTTACGGCCACGCTAGTCTGACGCCCTGCCGCTATTCTCCCCCCTCCCCCCACGCCCGACTCCCGACACGAATTGCTGCCGCCGTTTTTTTACGCCGAGCAGCGATTCTCAGCTGGCCGATGGGCCGAAGTCCAAGCCCTTTACGGCCGTTTTTACGAATGGCAAACACACCTGGTCTGGCCGTTCTTAAAAACGGCCGTAAAGTTCGGATCTTGGCAACCATGGCACCGATTGGCACGGCAGCACCACGGCCGTGCCAAGGGTGCCATGGGCCCGCGATCGGTGCCCACCGATTGCGGGCAGCGGGTCCGATTCCCGCGCACTCTTTGTCCTTCCGCCGCCCCGCTGTATCCATTCGCGGGGCGGCTGAGGGGCATCCCGGCCCGCGCATGCGCGGGTTTCGCGCAAATGCGCGATGATGTCATCCGCGCATGCGCGGGTTGGAGTCTTCCAATCCGCGCATGCGCGGCTGACGTCATGTGACGCGTCAGCCGTCGCAAACTCTGGCAAGCGGGCTTAACGAAATTCGTTACGCCCGCGATGCCGGAGTTCACGGCCGCGGCATGCTCGCCCCGACCGGGGACCAGAATCGGTTCCCGGTCGGGGGGGGGGGGGGGGGGGAGGCTGGCGTCAAACCCGCCCGTTTTTGACGCCAGCCTTATGATTTCTCCCTGTTTGGGAGAATCGCGCCCCAAGTCTCTTCACGAGAGCAAAATCAGACACATGGCGGGCTAAAGGAGATATTTGAAGGTGTGGCTAAAAGCTTGTTTTGCCAAACCTTTTGTTTTGGCATGGGTGTAAATGAGGAAAAGATTATGGACAGGTAGGGAAGTTATTGAAAGACATTTCAGAATGTGACCTACAGATCGACTGCATGGTCATGAGTGATGCAGCTGAGAGAAGTGGGAGTGCAATACACAACATGTTCCAGTTCGTAAATGCACAGAACAATGAAAACACAAAGGGACAGCTGAATACTGTGGAGCCATTTGTTTCAAGTCAGTTTTGACAGGTATATATTAGTTTTAAGATCCTCATGTATTTTGAATCTGACCTTTTATAGTCATCTGCTACTTGGGCCAGGATACTTGAAAGACTTTGGCAGCCCAATATTTCCTTTTAGCTCTGAAGTAACTCCCTTATCTCAACTGCACAAAACATTTCCTGTCTTGACTGCAACAATGAGTTACATAGTTACTGTCCTGTGTGTTGCCTCTGTAACTAAAACACAATGTTTAATTCTTCTGAATGTTGAATGTTTGTGGGAGTTTAAGAGTCTGACCTTTCTTTTGGAAAATATCTTTTAAAATTATTTTGTCAACATTCTGTCAAACAATATAAACCAAACGTTTCCAAAGTTAATATTTTCACAGTTCCACCACAATACTTGCCAAAAATTCAGAGTCAATCACATTGACGCAAAGCAGTCTTTAACAAAAATTCTATATGGAAGACCGAAGAACCTTTGAAACTCAATTTTGAACTATTTTAACATTGCAAAAAGCCATAACTAGCGTGATGTGTTGGGTAGTCTGGGTCTATATGGACTGCGTTTGATGCAGTGTAGCGAGAGACAGACTGCCAACACTTGATGAGATGCAACACGATTTTATTTAACATCTAACTATATTACATGCTTGACTGTGGGTTGACACTATGCTGACTTGACTGGAGACCTGAGGCTAGCCTAACCAGACTAACTGACTACCACATGGTGTTTGCACTGGCTGATGCTCACGAGCTCTGACTGTCTCAGAGGCTGGATCCCGAGAGAGCGGGAAAACTGGTGCCCTCTGGCTTTATAGTGGTCGTGTCCTGTCTGGTGATTGGCTGCTGTGTTCTTTGTGCTTACTGGTCATCCTGTGTGTCAATCACTGCCTGTCTGCACTCCATTATATACATGGATGTATATTATGACATAGAGTTTGGACACCACTGAGCATATTGATTTAAACACATGCCATATACTGCCCTCGGATAGGTATGTATTCTACTGGAGTATCTTTCACATCTTATGGAAAGAAATTGTGATGAATGAGGCATCATTGCTTGTATACTACAAGATCTTTTGTTTTCCATGAGCAAGCCTCAAAAAACCTGGCCTCCAGATTACAGTATAAATTAACCTGTGATTCCTTGTGGCTATTGTGTTTGAGAGATTAAATCTTTATTTTATTCAAGCAATTGTAGCCCATCTGAGCCTCTTTGTTCCTGATAGCAGACTTTGACTTGATTCCCCAGTTGCTGAAACTGCTGTTGGATGAGCCAAAGAGGAAACATCATGAAGTGGATGTCGGGAATACATTCATCAAGGTTGAACTCAACTTCTCCCAGTAATTATCCTGGCTCCTCCATTTAACAAATTTATGTGTTTACCAGAGGGAGTGACATTTTTGTTTACGTATTCTTGGAATTTGGTTGTTGCTGGCAAACCCAACATTCATTGTCCATGCATAATGGCCATCGAGGTGGTGACCTTTCCTCTCAAAACCACTCAGTCAATGTGTTGAAAGTACTCTGGCAGTGCGGTTAGGTTTTGGTTTCAGATTTTGAACTGATGACAATGAAGGAACAGCAATATATCTCCAATTGAGAACGATGTGTGACTTGGAGGGGGACTTGGAATTGATGGTTCTGCCATGTATGTGCTGCAGATTACTGCACTTGAGGTGCATATCTAGACATCTTTTAAAATAGCTGAGGGTTTATGCCTCTACAATCCTTTTCAAGAGGTGAGTTCCAGACCCCCACATCCCGTTGGGTGAAACATTTTCCTCATCTTCCCTCTAATCTTTCTACCAATCACTTTAAATGTATGCCCCCTGAATGACTGACCTCTCTGCTAAAGTAAATAGGCCATTGCCAACCATTCTATCCAGGCCCCTCACAATTTTGTACATCTCCTTCAAATTTCCACTCTGCCTTTGTTCCAAGGAAAACAACCCCAGCCTATTTTACCTTTTCACATAGATCATTTTTCCAGTTCTGGTAACATTCTTGGAAATCTCCTCTGTACTCTTTCATATGCAATTACATCCTTTCCGTAATAATGTGGCCAAAGCTGCACACGGCATGCAAGCTTTGGCCGAACCTCATGTTTTTTTAAATTTAGAGTACCCAATTATTTTCTTCCAATTAAGGGGCAATTTAACATGGTCAATCCACCTAACCTGCACATCTTTGGGTTGTGGGGGTGAAACACACACAGACAGGGGGAGAATCTGCAAACTCCACACAGTGACCCGGCCTCAGCACCATAGGCAGCAGTGCTAACCACACTCATATTTTACATCATTTGAGCATCAACTCTGCTCTCGTAGTCTATGCCTTGGCTCATAAATGAAAGGATTCCATCGCCTTCTGACTTGTACCTTGTAGATGATGGTCAAACTTTGGGAAGTCAGGAGATGAGATACTTGCCATGGAATATCCAGTATTTCCAGGTGGATGATTACTTGGGGACATGTAAAGAGACACTTATTGCCATTGGTGTGGGAGCAGAATTTGGAGCTAAACACTTGTAATGTTTCAGTTTGTGATAAATCTAAAACTGAGTAAAGATTGACTTCTGCTCTCCTACTTCACCAAGGGCTGTCAGGTGCTTAACATTACACTCTCTTGTTGGGGATATAATTGCCTGGTACATCTGTGGGGAGAGCATTTGACCAACATTTCTTTCACATAAAGTTTTGAGTTACTATTATGTATAGATATCGAAGGGCTATTTTTTCTTTATGTATCATATATGTGTAATTATTTTATAGAATCTACCTCATTCTTATTTTCACTTCATTGATTTAAATATTTTGGCTATTTCTTCTTTCCTTCATTGGCCACTGCACTGAGCAACTCCTCATCCTCAGTGGCGATTTCATGTCCTTCAGGGGAGACAATGACATAATTGTAACATCACTGGACTAGTAATCCAGATGCTCTGGATTATCGTTTCCTAACTTTTTCCTGAACATTATCAAGCAGATGTGATCAGTAACTTAATAACATTCCTTGTATTGCTGACCATAATATTATATAGATGTGTGTGAATAGCTGTTTAAAATGTCTTGCAAGCTAATTAATATTCTGGCAATATGCCAAGAATACACACAAGATTCAAAATGTTTTTTACTTTAATTGGAATAGTATTGTGGGAGCACCTTCACGTGTTTCAAGAACATGACTCACTGTTACCTTTTCAAAGGCATTTTAGGATGCACAATAATTTGTGGCCAAGTCAGGGTTACCCACATCCCACGAATGGTTAAGAAAAAATAATTTACAAAGATATAGTTTGGCTGCAAGAAGCATCCCACCTCCCTTGGGTGTAGCAGCATTTGTTGTCTGACTCCTTGTAAAATGTCCTGCAGGTGAAGTAGGTCTGGTCATTGCAGCCTCTCAGCTGTTTCCTTGTATTGAACTCCAAAGTCCACTATTGTTTAACAATCTTTAAAGGAAAGCAGTACAGAGTCACTTGTGTCATCAGATTTCCTTTTAAGGCGCCTCTTGTTAACATTGGCCCATGATCACAAAAATAGCTTCTATAATGATTATACACTGGAGTTGCATTAGTTAAGCTTAGTTTTGAAACTGCTTGGAGCAAAGAGACGAGAAAAATGTAATTCTTCAGTATTTTGCTATTTAAGGAGATATTGTGACCACACTGACAAATTTCTACATTGACTTCATTCCCAAAGAGCCTTGCTTTGAAAATTCAGTTCAAGTCCCGGCTAAAAATAAAATTCACTTCAACTCTGAAATAGTTGGAAAAGATTTGCAATGCAGCAGTTAGAGAAACCTGTGCATGTCTCCCATTATTTTACTTCTGTTTTCAGTTTTGTTTTCCGACATAATTTAAAAAAAACATTGACTTGATTTAACTGTCCATGCCTTCATGTTCTAACTTCATGAATGTCTCTCTGTTTAAATGTCATGTTTGTTTGAAACAGTATCACACAAAAGGAGAATGATAGCACATATCAAAATGCCCTGCCCTTTAACTCCACTGACTCACCTCCATTTTCTGGTCAGAGTGGGAAGCGGTTCAGGTTGTTTTTGGTTATCCCACTCAGCTGCTTAAGGAAACAAGTAGCACCCTCAAAGGTCCTAAATTCAACCCGGGCCTCTGTTTTGCAAGGTGATATCAAATGCAGTTGGAACAGTGTATTTACCTCAGTGTTCACGACTGGGAAATCTACCATGGATTCTAGTTCTTCATCACCATCCAGCGATACCTACTTTCAGTGAAGTCTGTGTATAAAGATTTCAGTTCATGTTTCATGATGTGGGGTGTGGTGTGTTCTGAGCCTCCCTGTTCAGGTGAACACACAATCAATGATTGTTGGGAGAGTACTGAAGGACTCGTGACATCATGGTACTTGACATCTCACTTGACATTCTAGGGCCTCACGGTAGCATGGTGGTTAGCATCAATGCTTCACAGCTCCAGGGTCCCAGGTTCGATTCCCGGCTGGGTCACTGTCTGTGTGGAGTCTGCACGTCCTCCCCGTGTGTGCGTGGGTTTCCTCCGGGTGCTCCGGTTTCCTCCCACAGTCCAAAGATGTGCGGGTTAGGTGGATTGGCCATGCTAAATTGCCCGTAGTGTAAGGTTAATGGGGGGATTGTTGGGTTACGGGTATACGGGTTACGTGGGTTTAAGTAGGGTGATCATTGCTCGGCACAACATCGAGGGCCGAAGGGCCTGTTCTGTGCTGTACTGTTCTATGTTCATTCAGTGGCATTACCATTGCTGGGTTCCCCTCTATCAGCATTCTGGGTGACCAGAAATTGGATCAAACTGTGACTACAAGAGGTCAGAAACTGGGATTTCTGCAGCAAGTAACTCACATACTGATACCTCCAAGAGCCTGCTCATCATTGACAAGGCACAACTCAGGAGTGTGATGGAATACTCTCTACTTTCAGGCCTGGGTGCCGGAAAGAAGTTTGACTCCATCCAGGACAAAGCAGCCCATTTGATTGGCATCTGATCCACCATTCCCTCCACCACCGATACACCGTAGCAGCAGTGTGGACCATCTTCAAGGCTCCTTCGACAGCATCTGCAAAACCCACGACCGCTATCACTTTGAAGGACACAGACCACAGATGCATGGGAACATCACTACCTGTAAGTTCTAATCCAAACAACATAACATCCTAACTTGGAACTATATCACTGTTCCTTCACTGGACTAGCCATATAAATACTGTGGCTGCAAGACATGTCAGGGGCTGGCAATTCTATGGAGGAACTCCCCTGATTCCCCAAAGCTGAAGACTTGTCATGGAATATGCTCCCCTTACCTGCATGAGTACAGCTCCAAAAGTACTCAAGAAACGATCCAGGACAAAGAAGCCCGCTTGATTGGCACCCATCCATCACCTTCAACACCCACTCCCTCCACCACTGATATATAGTGGCAGTGGTGTGTATCATCTACAAAATTCACTGTATTAACTCATCAAATCTTCTTCAGCAACAATGTACTCACCTGCAGACCTGACCACCCAAAAGGACAGGGGCAGCAGATGCATGGGAACAACACCACCTGCAAGTTCTCCTCCAAGCCACACACTATCCTGACTTGGAACAATATCATTATAACTGGGCCAAAGTCCTGAAACTCCCTTCCTAGCAGCACTGTGTGACAACATGGACTGCAGTCATACAAGGGCAATAAAACTGGCCGCTCCAATGATACCCAAGGTCCTTAAAAGAATGAATAAAAAAACTGCTGTAATGTGGAGAGGGTCACGTAGAAATGAAAAGGGATAGGAAAACACATGAAAAATGAGTGAATTGTCAGGTGCTGTGAATCTTCACATTGTCCTTTTATCTCTGGGACATGACTTTCAATCTAGCCCAACTTGAAATGCAGTGAAGCAACCTCCAACTGTGATAGTATTCTGTCTTAAAATTTGGAGAGTGCCTTTCATTTTCTGCATGCAGGCTTATCATATAACACTAGCCCGAATTTTGCACTCAATTAGCAACCTTACCCACTGAAGCTATTCAGTTAATGATGGAATTGGAAATTTCTGCATTAAGGTGTGCTATTCCAAGGCTGTGGCTCAAAACATTTTATTTGGAAAGTGTAGGAGGCTTTGTTCTGCAGTAGGATTGGAGTTGGCAAGCATACCCGATCAATGTTAATGTGTTGTCACCTTATGTTTGACGTGGAAAATTTATCTATTATGCACTGTTAACATCCCTGAACATAAAAATGAACTAAATTTATTACTCAGCTTAATATCATGAAATAATGTTGTTCAAAATACTTGCTCAGCAATTCTGCTATATTTTTTAATACCTGTAAACACATTTTCTCCTTCAACTATTTTTTGCAAGAACACATTGGTGCAATTATAGTTATCATTTTTTAAAACCTATTGTCTTTTCATAGGATTCCTACAGTGCAGAAGGAGGTCATTTGGCCCATTGGGTCTGCACCAACCATTTGGCAGACCACCCTATCTCGGCCCAATGCCCCGCCCTATTCATGCAGCTCCATTCTAAGGGGCAATTTATCATGGACAATCCGCCTAACCTGCATATCTTTGGACTGTGGGAGGAAGCCGGAGCACCTGGAGGAAACCCACACAGGCACAGTGAGAATGTGCAAACGCCACACAGTTAACTGAGGTCGGAATCTAACCTGGGTCCCTGGTGCTGTGAGGGGGCAGTGCTAAACACTTTGCGACTGCCGCCCTTTTCCGCTAATATGAACAAATGGTGGCAGTTCACTTCATGGCCATTGTATTTTCCCCAGGTCGGATCCCAACAATAGAGATAAAAACATGTGTACCACAGTGTAATGACAAAAAATACAAATCAGTGTATACTATTTGTGAATATTAACAAAGGTTAATCTGATCAGAATGTAAGATAACCAGAGGTAGATTCATTTCACTTCTGAAATGAATGAAATTATCTACATTGCTTAGAGTTGTTAACCAGTTTGTCTCCAATTATGGGACTGATAACTGGATCTCAATTCCACCTACCTGTGCAGGCTAATTTCTGTTTTCCCAGTTGCTGCAGCTTTATGACGTCCTCCATGATATTTATTTCAACCTTTTAACAGAACTGAATGTTCAGTCATCCTGAGAAACACAGGAAGTACAAAGAACTGCTTTTTGTTTAAATATTACAATGTTTTTGTTATTTTATGCGACATTTGAGGTCATGACTTATTGCTGGCAGAAATAAATATCACACTTCATGAGTAACCTCAACCACCTAGATTTTGTCCCTGTCCTTCAACATAGGCTGTGGTAATGATTGATGTCACTTAAAAATAAGACACATTTATCTATTCATTGAGCACAGAGAGTGCAGAAGAGGCTTACAGAAATGATTCTAAGGATGAGAAACTTCAGTTATGAGGGTGGATTGGCGAGGTTGGGACTATTCTCCTTGGAGAGAAGAAGGCTAAAAGGAGATGTGACAGAGATGTTGAGAATCATAAGAGGGCTGGACAAAGCAGATAGGAAGAAACTGTTCCACGTATAAAAGGATCAAGAACAAGAGGGCACATCATTCGAGTGATTTGCAAACAAAGCAAATGTAGTGAGAAATACACTTGTTGTTTTACACAGCGAGTGGTTCGGATCAGTCTGGAAGTATGGTGGAGGCAGGTTCATATAACTAGAATCAAAACAATGTGTGGGGTATGGGGAAACGGCAGGGGAATGGTACTAAGTCATGATGCTGGTTTGGAGAGCCAGTGCAAACACGATGGACCAACCTTTTGCCCTGTAACAATTCTGTGATTCTAATGCTGTTTTGTAATCCCAGTTTTTTCCTAAATGTACTGACTCATGACGGTTTACAGTTGTATAGATGCAGACAGTTCACCAAAACCTAGCAGGTGTCGGTAATTCTTATTGGCAAGTTGTTTGTTAATGAAAGGGTATAGAAGCGAAGTCAGTCCTTACGTATACATTGTCCAGCAGCTATCAACGAAACACCCAAAAAAGCAGATAGAAACCAGGTAAATATAGTTGTGCACTGTTCAGAGGGGCTGGTTTAGTTCACCAGGCTAAACCGCTGGCTTTGAAAGCAGACCAAGCAGGCCAGCAGCACGGTTCGATTCCCGTAACAGCCTCCCCGAACAGGCGTCGGAATGTGGCGACTAGGGGCTTTTCACAGTAACTTCATAGGGGCTAATTTAGCTCACTGGGCTAAATCGCTGGCTTTTAAAGCAGACCAAGCAGGCCAGCAGCACGGTTCGATTCCCGTATCAACCTCCCCGGACAGGCGCCGGAGTGTGGCGACTAGGGGCTTTTCACAGTAACTTCATTGAAGCCTACTTGTGACAATAAGCGATTTTCATTTTCATTTCATTTCATTTCATCAATCCCTTGGAGAAGGGGTTACGGGCATTGGCAACTGGAGTCAAACCTTGCCAATAGAGGTTAAGCTTCTCAAATTAAAAACACGTTACCACAATTTTCATTCTAACAAGTTGTTGTTTCTCTTCCTATACTTAGTGGTTCACCAGGCAGATGTTCATCCATTCCCATAGCAAAGCTTTTCGAGGAACCAGTCACTAGCCTGTTGCCAGGTGTTGAAAGCTTGAGGGGCACCACTCCACATCAGGAATGGCTAACCAGGAGTCTCTCCTACTCTTACCAGCTACCATTGGTGTGTGTTGTTGCAAGGATTTTATGAATGTGCCTTCCTTGTCCATCAAGTCCTGGGGCAGCACTCAAACCAGAGTCGCTACCCACTGCCCCACAAGACCTCTATTTCAACAAGAGCTACACTTTCAGCTCTTTTCAATCATTAAAAACTTGCAGATGAACAGTGGATTTCTTTGACTGTCCACGTATGCAGCTCTACCTTCTCCAAGTTCACAATTACAGGAGCTGGCAGTGACAACAGGAGTCCTGGCTTGCAGCAGAGAAATGACACTAAAGCAGATCATTCGACCCAAGTGGTCTGTGTCAGAGTTTATGTTCCAGATCAGTTTCCTCATTTTGTAAAAGTTGAGCTGATTCTGTACTCTAATTCAGGATAAAAGTAGCACTAATCTATTCTACTTGTTTATATCTCACTGGAGAAGGACAACGGCAGCAGAACATGGGAATGCCATAACCGTAACGTCCTCTCCAAGCTACTCACCACCCTGATGAATAGCTCTTCTCTTTGGTTTCAGATTCCAGCATCCGCAGAAATTAGCTTTTACTCACTACCCTGACTTGGAACTACATCTCCTTTCCTTTACTGTTGCTGGATCAAAATCCTAGAATGCCCTCCCAAACAGCGCTGTGGGTGTACCCGCACAAGATGGACTGCAGCAGTTCAAGAAGGATCACAACCAATTTCTCAAGGCCAAATAGTGATAGGGGAAACAAAAGTTGACCAACCTCGTGACACTCCCATCCCATCAAAGAATTTTTAAAAACTTTGGGTGCGATTCAACAACCAAGCTGCACCAGAAAAACAGCTCTCCGAGGCACAGCATGGCTGTTGACAACCGGAAGACCTCCTTCCTGGGATCTACCTGGCTCGCAACATCTCGCAAAATTTGACACAATCTCGCAAGACGTTGTGAAGCGAATCCCGCTCACAATGGGCGGGATCACTTTTTAACAAATCTGCATTTTAGAGCAAGGCAGTAAGCTTCACTGTAATGTGCAGATTCCCGTGGCTTTGGGATTCAACCCTTTTGCCTCAGAGACCTCGGGCAAGCGCCGTTCAGTACTGGTCCCCACAAATGGGGGCCAGACGCAACAGCAATTATGCAGGCCTCTCAAGGGATCGGAGGTCCCAGCTGCATGCCCTTTTGGGCAGGGAGTCCTGGCATTGCCAGGGTAATGCTGGGTACCCTGTCATGCCAGCCTATCCGTGCTAATGTGCCTTGGTGGCATTGCCAGTGTGGCATTGCCAGCTGGCATGGGCAGTGCCAGGTTGGCACTGCCAAGATGCCAAGCGAGCATTTTTTACGAGCACGTGAGCGATTGGGCTGGGTTTGGCCGGTATGGTTTGGGCGGGGACTCTCCCGTATTGTGCTGGGGGTGGGGGTCGGGGGCTGGGGGGCGGTCGTGATTATTTTCGGGACCTCGGAGAGCGCGACACGTTTCTCACTGCAATGGAGAGTTCCCCTTATTCAACACAAGTCTCACCCTTTATCTTTTTATCTTGTTGAAATTCCTTTAAATTTTTGTTTTCAATTGTCTTTTACAGATAAAGGACCATCTTTATTAAGAAGACAGTGACAAATGTACATTTGTGTAGAATAATATGGTGGTTATGTTACTGGACTAGTAATCTGGAGACCTGATCTAATGATCCTTTGCATATGAGTTCAAACTCCATTGTAGTCTTTGGAGAATTAAAATCAATCAATTAAACAAACCTGAAGTTGTGAAGCTAGTATCACTAATGTGAGCATGAAATTGCCTGTGGTTAAGTCATGTCCTTCAGGGAAGTAGATCTGCCGTCCTTACCTGGTCTGGCCACATGCAATTCCAGACCCACAGCAATATGGTTGACTCTTAACTGCCCTCAAATGACCGAACAGGTCACTCTGTTGTATTCAAGAAAGCAGCTCAGCACCATCTTCTCAAGGGGATTAAGGAATGAAGATGATTTCAAATTTCTTAATACTCTTATCCTTTTTACACCACTTTCAACCTGCATTAAAAAAAATCACAGAATCATGCATTTTTGAAACATTTTATTTTGAGAGCACAATTTTACTAATAGGAATGAAGAACATGTCAATTAACATTTACAAAAGGTTGTTAATATCGGGGTGGATTGTGAGTTATGTTTTGAAACGGATTTGACATTAACAGGAGAGGGCAAGTTTAGTTCTTTCAAACTCTTTGAGAGAGAGAGAACCTTCCATTCCTGATGTGGAAGCACGGGTTCCAATGATAGAATAAAATTGCCAATTCCATCTATTTTGAACAAAAACTCAGAGGTTAGAGTATCTGGCGTGAGGTTTGATTTTGTGTTCTGAGAGGGAGACAAGAGGCCACAAGAGACCTTTCTGAGCTCCTTTGTTGTTGGCCTCGAACACTCCAGCCAGGTCAGGCAGGACTGGACATCGGGGCAATCAGGGATTCATGGCAATGGTTGTTGGCAATGATTATTTAAAATTTGATATTGTGGTGTGACAATAATTAGCTCTTCAGGGAGAAGGCAGGCTGCAAATAGATTTTTTATGATTGAATAAATAACAGAAATAAGGCAGGGAGGAAAAATAATTCATATCTTGTATGAATAATACAAAAGTTCCCATGGCAACTATTTAATAATGAAAATAATTCAGAATCAGTTCTTTTTCGGAAGATGAAAACTTTCTCAAGTGGTCGATAAAAGTTACAAATATTCTGTGTGGCCGAAAATATCAGTGGTAAATTCAGTATGTCTACCTTGTGTGAGATATGCAGGACATTACATCAATAAATCTGCTACGGTGCTTAAACATCTGTCACCTCTTTGGCCATTGTGAACATTAGCCACGAGCTCCAGTTCCTGCTGCAGGACTGAGCAAGCACATAATAATAATCTTTATTATTGTATCAAGTCGGCTTGCAATGAAGCTACTGTGAAAATCCCTGAGTCGCCAAACAGCCTCCGGCACCTGTTCGGGTACACGGGGGGAGAATTCAGAATGTCCAATTCACCTAACAGCACGTCTTTCGGGACTTGTGGCAGGAAACCGGAGCACCCGGAGGAAACCCACACAGACACGGGGAGAATGTACAGATGGCACACAGTGACCCAAGCCGGGAATCAAACCTGGGATGCTGGCACTATGAAGCAACTGAGCTACTGTACTGAATATGACCACAACATTTCATACCATTTTGGTCTGCCCTTTTCCAAGTCTGAAAATCTGTATTGGCCAAAATGAAGGGGAAACGTACACAAAGGAATGAGAGGGGAATTTTAAGCAGAGAGACAGAGGAGTGAATCAAAAGGAAGAATATACAAATGCAGCAAGCATAGGGCTTGTGCAGATTTTTCATTAATGTAAGAATGTGGGTACTGTAGGATAAGAGGGTGTTTGCCGACGTTTAATTATGCGCGGAATATGCTTAGGAAATTCTCACCTTTAATTTTAAAAGCATTCGTCATTAAAACAGCGCGTATACCACGAGTCCGGTGGTGGCGGCTACCCTCAAGATTTGGAGGCAGTGGAGGCGACATAGGGGAGAAGTGGGGGGCTCGATGGAGGCTCCGTTAAGGGGGAACCATAGGTTCGTCCCGGGGAACATTGATGGGGGATTTCAGGGTTGGTACAGAGCGGGCATCAGGCAGCTGAGGGACCTGTTTATTGATGGGAGGTTTGCGAGCCTGGGGGAGTCGGAGGAGAAATTTGGGCTCCCCCCGGGGAACATGTTCAGGTATCTGCAGGTAAAGGCATTTGCTAGGCGGCAGGTGGAGGGATTCCCTTCGCTTCCCGCGAGGGGGGTGAGCGACAGGGTGCTTTCGGGGGTCTGGGTTGGATAGGGGAAGATATCTGATATCTACAAGGTTATGCAGGAGGCGTCAGTAGAGGCTGAAAGCTAAGTGGGAGGGGGAACTGGGGGAACAGATCGAAGACGGGACATGGGCTGATGTCCTGGAGAGGGTTAATTCTTCCTCCTCGTGTGCGCGGCTTAGCCTCATCCAATTCAAGGTGCTGCACCGGGCCCACATGACTGGGACGAGGATGAGTAGGTTCTTTGAGGGTGAAGACAGGTGTGTCAGGTGCTCGGGGAGTCCAGCGAACCATGCCCATATGTTCTGGGCATGCCCGGCACTGGAGGAGTTCTGGAAGGGGGTGGCGAGGACGGTGTCGAGGGTGGTGGGATCCAGGGTCAAGCCAGGATGGGGACTCGTGATTTTTGGGGTTGGGGTGGAGCCGGGAGTGCAGGAGGTGAAAGAGGCCGGTGTGCTGGCCTTTGCGAGGCCCCCAAGCGTGGAGATCTGGATCAATGACATGGTGGGTTTCATTAAGCTAGAGAAGATCAAATTCGCCCTGAGAGGGTCGGTACAAGGGTTCTTTAGGCGGTGGCAACCTTTTCTCGACTTTCTGGCTCAACGATAGGGTACGGGGACAGTAGCAGCAGCAACCCGGGGGGGGGGGGGGGGGGGGGGGGGGGGGGGGGGGGAAGGGGGAGGGAAAAGGGGGGGGGCGGACAATGACTATGTTTGTTTATTTAATTTAAATTTATTTTTAAGTTCTTCTGTTGTTCATTGGGGTTGGGGGGGTGGGGGATGGGATACATGCGTCGATACGGTCTGGGGGTGATACAGTTATTATGGGTTATTTTGTTGCATTTCATTGTTTGTCGTTACGTTTTATATTTTCTGTAAAACATTCCAATAAAATTATATTTTTTAAAAAACAGCGCATATTTAATTTTTTAAAAACTTGCTGTATAAATCTGCTCTGGGGAGAATCAAACTCAGACTTTCGTGAGAAAAAAACTCCAATGCAAGTTGTAAATTCAAAGTGAACTCTGAAGTGGTTTAAATTTAGCTATGTACAAGGACCGGGAGGGTGGAGATTTCAAGGGCGCCAGGATAATTTCGAGGTCATTCTTCCAGACTCCTCTGGGGGTCCTCCCTGTGTCTCGGATCCTCCATAAATACCCGGGTCTGGCCGCCTGCAGCTTACAGTCAGCACAAGGGACCGACTCCCGCCAGAAAGCAGCCTCTCATTGAGAAAGGAAAGCCCGCAGCATGGCCACGACACTGGAGAACGAGTGCTACGCGCACCGAGTCAGCCCTCAGTTGGTGTCCGGGCAGCGCTTCGACACCGACCTCCGCAAGAGAGCGGCGCCCAACATCTTCGAGGCGGTGAACCAGGCGGCCCTCCAGCGCCTCTTCGAGCGCTCCGGGGACAAGAGGGCCGAGGAGAGAGCGCGGATCATCGCCACAAATCAGGACAGCGAGCACATCACCCGATCGCTGGTCGCGCTCAAACTGAGGAAGAGAATGAAATTCATGCAGCTGTTTCGGATGGGCAGTGAATCTGTCAAGATGTCCAGTTTCAGATAGAGACAGCAATGAACTGGGAGAGTGGACACGTTTCACTGCTTTGCAGCAATGGTGCTCTGAATGAGGCCGCACTGAGTCGCAACCTTGCAAGGACGCGGGAAAAGCTCCGATCGCTCGCCCCGGCTGAGTGAGGAACGATGCACATTTGTTCGAAAGAGCGCAAATTGCACCTGACAGGTGTGTGACCCCCATGCCCTCTGCAGCCCGGTCGAAGGCCCGCTCACCGGCCCCAAACGTTTTGAGGGTCAAGTTAAAATCAGGAGGACACAACAAAAACTACCGTACCACCCCGGGAGGAAGGGGCTGGTGGCTGTGTCCTGATAACTTTGAAAAAGGACTTGGACGGAACATTGTATATTTATTGACAGATTTGCTACTGTGAACCGTGCAAAATGATTTTACAGTGTAATTAATAAATGTTCAAAACTAAGATTTATGTGTTGGGCGTTTCTTGAGTCACTTTGTGTCCTTGTTTACCCCCCTTCCCTCCCTCCGCTTTTCTATACCAATGTGACACAAGAAGTTGAAAGCGAAGTACATTTTAGAGAAGTTTTATTATTCCTCATCATGAGCTGGTCATAAGCATATTCGAGGGTACACTGAGGTGACTTTCAGAGTATCTCAAGCAGGTTTCCAGAACGCCTCATCCATTTCTATTCAAGCGTGTTATCCCTTTATAAAATTTAGGAAAATAGAGTCATAGAATTTTTACAAACCACAAAGAGGCCCTTCAGCCCATCAGGTCCTCCCTGGCCGTCAAGCACCTATTTAATCCCATTTTCCAGCACTTGGCCCATAGCCTTGTATGCTATCAAGTGTTCATCTAAATACTTACTAAATGCTGCGAGGGCTTCCACCTCTGCCACCCTTTAGGCAGTGAGTTCCAGATTCCCGCCATCCTCTGAGTGAAGATGCTTTTCCTCACATCTTCTCTAAATCTCCTGCCTATTAGCTTAAATCTATGCTCCTTGGTTACTGACCTCTCCATTAAATGGAAAGGTTCCTTCCTCCTATCCACCCTATCTATGCCCCTCATAATTTCATACACCTCAGTCTGATCTTCCCTCAGCCTTCTCTGCTCCAACCCCAGCCGATCCAGTCTCTCTTGATACCCTGCAGCCCAGGCAACATCCTGCTGAATCTCCTCCGCACCCTTTTTGAGGCAATAGTTTCCTATATTGCAGTGACCAGAACTGCACATGCTACTCCAGCTGTGGCCTAACAATCATAACCTTCCTGCTTTTATATTCTGTGCCTTAGTTAATCACAGCAAGTATCCCATAACCACCGTATCTACCTGTCCTGCTGTCTTCAGGGACCCATGGACATGTACACCAAGGTCCCTCTGATCCTCTGTACTTCCTAGGGTTCATTGCATAGTCCCTTGCCTTGTTAGTCCTCACAAAATGTATTCCCTCACACTTTTCAGGGTTAAATTTCATTTGCCACTGTTCAGCCTATTGAACCAGCCATCTATATCATCCTGTAAAATATGCAATGTTCATGTCTTGTTCAGAATGGCGGGGTAGGAGGATTGCACAAAAACGTCAAGTGTGTGTCAATAACCAGGGCTATACATTTAAGGCAAGAGGGGAGTTGTGGAGAAGCTTTTTCATCCAGAGGGTGGTAGGAGCCTGGAACTCTGCCTGAGAGGATGGTTGATTCAGAAACTGGTAACATTTAAGAAGTATTTTTAATATTCATTTTAATTCCTATAACCTCTAGGGCTATGGGGCAGGTGCTAGAAAATGGGATTAGTGCAGTCAGATCTTCGATAACCGGTGTAGACACAATGGGTCAAATGGCCTGCTTCTGTGCTGTGAAAGTCTATGAATGCATTATGATAGTTTTCAAGTTTATCCATGACAAAACAGCAGTGAAATAGTCATTCTAATGAAGAATTGAATGGAAAGGCACAACAGTTCCTGTGAAATAGATGAAGTGCTTTCGAGGACAACTTCAAGAATTAGGTCGAGCAGCTTCAGGGTAACTGAGCAGCTCCATATTCTCACTTGTCTCTCCATCCCGAAATGTTCCACAAGACAAGGATAATGGATGACAGGTCTGAGTCTTACCTTATATTTTCGAAACCGCTAGAAATGCATTGTCTCAATTTCTCCACCCCAAATTGTTATTAAAACAAAAATTAGCAAGTGAAATATTAAAAAAAAAAGAGAATTCCACTGCAAGGCAGTGTACGTTACAAGTACACTGTTAGATGGTTGGAGCACAATCAATTTTTCCCCCCTGAACACACAGACTTCAGGGCAGCCTTCTGTGTGAAGAAGTGAACAGGCAAACATTACTGGTGAGGCAGCCAATGTGAAAACCATTTCCAGAATTCTGCTGGCATGCAGTTATATAATTCCATAGCTGCCATTATGTGTGTAATTTAATTACACCCAGTTGAGGAAGTGCCATTTTATAAAACAGTAAAATGGACTTGCAAGTTAGCTGTAATTGATTTCAGTGTTCAGATCAGAGCTTTTACAGGACCACAGATTTGAACTGAGGCTCAGCCTCCCTCAAACATTATTTTAAGTAACTGCCTAACATCAGATTTGATGATGCTATCTGAATAACATTTCCATACAGTGATTAACTTCAGGCACAAAACTCCCAATACCAGCACAAAGTAAATACAAAATTATTGAACATAAGCTACCTGGTACCAACATGAAGCAGGCTCCACGGTCAGGAACCATAATGGCTAAATGGTCTGACCCATTTTCAGTGAGCAGAGGTTGTGCTCAGCTGTGCTGTTCAGTTTTTAAGATTGTAGACCTATGTAACCAGGAACATACGAGAATTTTATTGAGACTTTCAGGAATCTCATGTATTGTTGGTAAAATGAAGCATTTCTCTGGCCAGGCACATATATGTTCTCAACACTACTATCGGTAGATATGTTCTTGTTTCACAAGTGCAGCCATAATGTTTAATCTATGCCAATTAGTAAGAAAAAAATGTCGGCATCTAAATTTCTTTTTAGTATTATAGCACTTCCTATCAGCCAATGATTTGTTTTTGTGGAATGATTTGTTTTTGTGGAAGTCTTTCTATATCATTAATGACATTCTGTGTTGGCCCCAGTTCATGTACCCTGGTCCTCTGTGAATGACATGGAAAGTACCAAATTAATTTAGAGTAGTAGGATGCAGTCGTAGGATGTCTTGCTACTGAGTGGTTATACCTTTCACCCATTTTATACTCTTTAAAATAGATATACCAATTTCTATCCCACAGCTTTTTTTTTGTCTCCATTGAACCTGGAGTATAATGCTTTATAATACCGAATGTTGTCTCATTTGTGACCAGATTAGGGAAGCAGATGAGGGAGAAGTTTGCTGATCTGGGGAAGAATGTCAGATCAACATCTTCACGCTTTGTTTAATTTTGTGATGTTGTCTGACAATTCATCTCAATATCACGTCATTGCAAGCCTAGTAGCACACAAGGAATGCAGGGGACCACAATAACAGTTAATATACTTTATATATGCACAGTAAAAATATTCCAATGTTTCACCAGGCTCTCTGCACTGCAAAGCAACAGTGTGACCCATTCAATATGAAACATTGGAGTGTTTTTATTGATCTAACATACCAGACCAATTAACCAAACCACATGAGCAATGAATGTAAACGATAAAGTCACTAGTCCCCATTTCTGATGTGGAGATGCCGGCGTTGGACTAGAGTGAGCATAGTAGGAAGTTTTACAACACAAGGTTAAAGTCCAACAGGTTTGTTTCAAATCAATAGCTTTCGGAGCACTGCTCCTTGATTTCACCTGAGGAAGGTGCAGTGCTCCGAAAGCTAGTCATTTGAAACAAACCTGTTGGACTTTACCCTGGTGTTGTAAGACTTCTTACTGTCCCCATTTTTAATGTGAGAGGATTGTAACATTTTATCAGGCGCAAGTGTGGTTTCAGGTCACAGGTAACTTGGCTACAGGCCTGAACAAATTGACAAATTGACAAGACGATTTGAACAGGATTAAATGTTGAATAAAGAACTGTTTTGATGAAGCCTATGAGCTGATATTTAAAATCTGCAGACACAGGAGCAGGAAAATATCTGTCATAACTAAGCAGCCGACTTAACTTTTTGCAGATATCCTGACTACAAACCCGTTGATATGTCAGAACATAATTTTTCAAAATGATACATCTGGATACCATTTCACTTGGTAATGGTCTTGAATTATCTAATGAATGGTACATTGTTAATAGATTTTAACTTCAAACTCTTCCTTGTAACTGAGCATTTAATTGTTAACGCACAATGCATTTATAGAATCCTCCTAAAGGTGGCATCCTAAGTTAGTAAAAGAATTGAGAAGTACAAGTGTAACAATTTTTTTGAACTAAATGTAATGTGAAACCTCCATTCGTTACATTAATATTTTTGCTCAGTATCATTTTCAGAATGTGTTGCTACTGTTCGGATCTCTCCTAAATTGAACAGTACGTGTAATGCTTTCTTTTGTTTACCAGTTTAAATATGTTGGTACTTCCTCCTTCATAACACACTTTAATGAATGTGAACATACAGAATAGGAGCGGGTATATGACTCTTCAAGTCTGCATTGCCATTCAATAAGATCATGGCTGATTCTTGATCTCAGGTCCAATTTCCTGTCCAGATCCTTGATTCCTTTAAAGTCCCAAAATCTATCGATCTCAGAACAGCAAGTCCTCACTAAAAGCAGCAGCTACATTTTGTAAAATCTTGACGCTAAGTGAAACAACATTAAGTAAATCATAGGTTTCCATGGAAATTAATATTAAAGCAGAGTTGTGTTCTTGCAGACATTTCTTGCCTGGAAGAAACCCGTGTACTGGCTGAAATCTGTTCCATACTTCTTATGGATGCCTGGTCAGCTCTCAACAGTGGCTCAGAGACTGGACCAGATGCCATAACCATTTTAAGTTTTCAGATGGTCCAGAAAGATTAATTCATTCCAAGAAACAGGGCTTGGATATTGTAAACACAAATTTTATTAAAACAAAGAAAAAACAATATTTAAACGTGTAAACTTCAACTCTAACGGTAACAGATTACAAGCAGTTTGTTCACCGTGACACATTAAGTCCCATCAAAAAACACTGCTACAGAACATACAGCTCTCATGCCACCTTTCACAGGCTGACAAAGACAATACTTGTATTTCCACAGCAATTTTCCTTCTGGTAGGGACTCTTCATTTGTTTTGAACCTTTTTCCAAAATCCAAAGCCTGCCACGGTGGCAACTTTCATGATCTCTCTGGCCGATTTCCACAGCCTTCTCCCTGTAACTGTTCAGAACAGCATTCTTTCTTTTTTTCTCTTTCTCTAAGCTGCGCCCAACCCCTCAAACAAAGGTTGTCCCCTGAGACAGACAGGCTGAAATCCATTATCTTTATGTTTGCTGTCTGATTTCCCAATTCTGTTTCTACAAAAGAACAGAGCTATGTCATTCATATGTAACTAAACTTCCATTGATGGATAAATATGTCATCAGACTCTGTGATGGGATAATGGCTGGTCAAACGAGGTTGGCCCAAATGACAATGGATCTTGAGTGGATCATCCTGGCTGAGCCGTGGCATCCTGCATATTCCCAGTAATAAGGTTAAGTCTGAATGGGCCAAGGTAACTCAGGCTCTGGGTGTATCCCTCTAACTCTGCTGCTTGCAGTCTTTTCCGTCAGTTGGTTTAACCCCAAAATTGCCATCTACATATTGGACTCCATTTCTGTTCCTAATGTCCCCCTTTCATGAACAACATGTGTATTCCTGGCTGAAACAACTTGTAAAATAAAATAAATCACAAAATATAAAAAAATATCACATAGGTTCAAATATGATAACACACCAATCTCTCTTTCTTCTTAGAAGGTCCCTTGGGTTCAAGAATGACTTGCTTTCACTCTGGATCAATGGGCTTTGGGATTGCTAATATATCCAAAGTGCAATCTCCAGGCTCTACCTCATGTGGATTAGGTGTTGCTGTGAGGGTTAGTTAGATGTGTTGTTTGGAGGTATTTGCACTCTATCCACTGTTTTGACTTCATCTCTGCATGTTCCTTACAAAGTAACTGTATTAGAACATAGAACACACAGTGCCGAATGAGGCCATTAGGCCTATTGAGTCTGCACAGACCCACTTAAGCCCTCACTTCCACCCTATCCCCGTAACCCAATAACCCCTCCTAACCTTGTTGGTCACTAAGGGCAATTTATCATGGCCAATCCACCTAACCTGCACATCTTTGGACTGTGGGAGGGAACCGGAGCACACGGAGGAAACCCACGCAGACACGGGGAAAACATGCAGACTCCGCACATACAGTGACCCGGCGGGGAATCGAACCTGGGACCCTGGTGCTGTGAAGCCACAGTGCTATCCACTTGTGCTACCGTGCTGTATTTGGTGCCTCTCTGAATGAACCTTCTTGCATTTCTAGTTGGCCACCATGAGGGAGATGTTTGACCTCTTCAGGATGGTTTGGGGACATCCAGAACGTGTTTCAGTGGAGGTGGCATTGTAATCAATACCTCAATGCTGGGCATGTTAGATTGGAAGAAGACCTTGAATGCCACTAGATTTGGAGGATCTGTCAAAGACACTGCCGGTTGTGCTTGCTGCAGGTTGTTGAAGTCTCAGATGCCTGGTAAGAATGCAAAAAAAAATCACTGCCCAGTAAACTATGACCTTTACCTCAGGTTTAAGATCCTCAAATACTGAATGCTGAGTTGGTACAGTTGTGGCATTGATGAATTCCGATGCCTTCTTCAGGAGCAATATATGGACAATGATTCATGTTGATATTAATTGACAGGAGGATATGATGTGCTGTGGGAACTGGTTGGAAGAGATTTCCCAGGTGTTGGCCCATTTTTTCATATCCATTCTGAGTAAGTGGAGACACAAGCATCTTGTGCATGCAGTAGTTCAATGACTGAAGATGGAGTGATTTTGAAGTCGGTTTGAATTCAAGGGAACATGGGTTGAACAGCCAGGTCCTGGTGAAGTTAATGGGACAAAGGGCCGGGATCGTTAACAATCTTGAAAAAAACTACACAAGGTCTGTTGGACAGCTTCCTTTTCTTTTCGCTGGTACATCGCCATATTGCAACTAATGCCACTACTAATCGTCCTTGTTCACCTTGGCACTCAGCTATCTGTTTGAATCATCTTCTGTGAAGATTTCTATCACCTCTTTCATGAATTGGAAGCTCTTGACAATCACTTCACTGACAAAATTAAAGGGGCCTCACGGTAGCATGGTGGTTAGCATCAATGCTTCACAGCTCCAGGGTCCCAGGTTCGATTCCCGGCTGGGTCACTGTCTGTGTGGAGTCTGCACGTCCTCCCTGTGTGTGCGTGGGTTTCCTCCGGGTGCTCCGGTTTCCTCCCACAGTCCAAAGATGTGCGGGTTAGGTGGATTGGCCATGCTAAATTGCCCGTAGTGTAAGGTTAATGGGGGGATTGTTGGGTTACGGGTATACGGGTTACGTGGGTTTAAGTAGGGTGATCATTGCTCGGCACAACATCGAGGGCCGAAGGCCTGTTCTGTGCTGTACTGTTCTATGTTCTATGGGGTGGCGTTTTGATGCGGGGTTCTTTTTCAGCTATTGACACTCCAGCTGCATTGGAGGTATGGCAGGAGCTTCCAATGAAACCCTATTTCATCAAAGTCAGAGACTTGTTCTGTTGAGTAGTCAGTTTCTTTAATGATTCTCTTCAATTAGGTAGGAAATTCATCAGTGCTTCTGCAATGGTACAATTGGCCATTTTAATGTTATGCAGGGAGGAAAGCCTCTTGGAAGCCCAAACCTTTCAAAACTAACACTGAAGCTTTCCGACTGAGAAATCACACCCTGCTCATTCTCTAAGTTAGGGGTGGGCAAACTACGGCCCGTGGGCCGCATGCGGCCCGCTAAAGGTCTTTATGCGGCCCACCAAGTCATTGAAAAAAAAAAAAAAAAAAATTTTATTTAAAATTTTAAATTTTTTTTAAAATTTTAAATTTTTTTTAAAATTTAAAATTTTTTTTTAAGGTTAATGGCGGGGGCTGTTGGGTTAATTACTGGTATAGGGTGGATACGTTGACTTGAGTAGGGTGATCATTGCTCGGCACAATGTCGAGGGCCGAAGGGCCTGTTCTGTGCTGTACTGTTCTATGTTCTATATGAGGCGCCCAGAATCATAACCGGGTGAAGTAATTATTTTACTTAATATACTATGCGGCCCTTTAAAATTGTGAATTTCTGAATGTGGCCCTTGCACGGAAAAGTTTGCCCACCCCTGCTCTAAGTCATCATACAGGCTTCTGGCTTTTGCTTGGATGAACGTCAAATGAAGAGGGGCAGATTTTGGTCTTCAATCAAATTACCATGAGTCGTTCCATATTATCCTTCATGCTGCTGCGAGTTCAACTTACCTTGCTGGTACTCGAATGTGTAACACTTGGTGCATCTCTTGTCAGCGTTATATCAGATTGTTCTCTGTACCCTGTTGCGCTACAATTTCAACTGCCTGTTCCCTGTCTTCAAGACATTTTAAAACTTGTAATTTCATTGATAGGGTAAAAGTTTTTCTTGTTTTCTTAACAACAGCAGACTTACTACCATCACTTGTTGGATGTTTCTGACTCATGGTTAAAATTGGTGTCAAGTGACTGCAGCACTAAATCACAAGCCTTAAACAATCACAAAGGACTTTAAATGGCTTCTGTGTCTCACCTTCAACAAATGCCTCTCCCACTGGCTTTAAAATGGCCTCGCTGGCTTACTTGCTGCAAAGTTGAATAAAGGGCCAAACTTAGGGCTCCAAAATCAATCGGGTGTTTGCAGAGTGAGGTGACAGCACTCTTTATTTTTCATCCAAATAAGCCCTGAGACAAGGTAAGCCTTTTTTTACTAGTCTATGGCAGGACATACTTCTCTCTCTCAGACTTTAAAATGGCCTCTCTCTGCCTCACCCAATGTGACGCTCCAGAGCAGGCATATTAAAATCAGCTTACAGAGTTATGAAATAGACCCTTTCTGCACAGAAATGTACATCCCAGGCATCAGATTTTCCCAACAAACTGCTGGTTTGGATACCCTTCATTGAGAATTTTGCTTCAGAGTTTGTTGAAAAAAATATGGTTCCGCCAGTGTGAACAAATGTCCTTGTCCCATTAGCTTCAGAATAGTGCTGATTAGGTCTTCAGACTCAACATCAAATCGATGACAAGCAATGATGCACAGTGACAATACAAAACAACATTAAATCAAAATTGAAGATGGAAATTAAAAATACGAGCCCTAAAATCTGTGTGGCTTCATCACAGAATAACTTAAAGCAGAGCAATTTAAAATGGGGCCTTAGTTTATTGAATATGCTCAACTCAAGCATGCATTGGAGACATAGGTTCAAATCCCACTACGACTGCGAGGTATTGGCAAACTTCTTTTTAATAAATTTAGAGTACCCAATTATTTTTTTTCCGATTAAGGGGAAAGTTAGAGTGGCCAATCCACCGACCCTGCACATCTTTGGGTTGTGGGGGTGAGACCCACGGAAACACGGGGAGAATGTGCAAACTCCACACAGGCAGTGACACGGGGCAGGGATCGAACCTGGGTTCAGCGCCGTGAGGTAGCAGTGCTAACCACTGAACCACCGTGCCGCCCGGTTATTGGCAAACTAATTAAAAATAAATCTGGAATTTCAAATTAGTCTCAGTTATGGTGATCACACAACTACCATTGATTGTTTAAAAACCCATCTGCTTCACTTATGTCTTTCATTTTGTTTTAAAAATGTAATTTATTATAAACATGTATCAAAACAGGTTAGTGAACAAACACTCCGGGAAACATACTTCCCAACAGTCTGTACAGATTTTTCCCCTTTTTCACCCCCCACCCCGCCCCGCGATGAACAACCCCTCAAACACGGTCACAAACATCCCCCACCCTTCCTCAAACCCCCTGAAGAGCCCTTTAACTCAGACTTTATCCTCTTTAATCGCAGGAAGTCGAAAAGGTCACCCAACCAAGCCGCTACCCCTGGTGGCGATGCCGGCCGCCACTCCAGCAAAATTCGCCGCCGTGCAATCAGAGCGGCGAAGGCCAAGACTTCCTCCTCTCCATGAGCTCCGGCTTCTCTGAAACCCTAAATATCGCCACCAAAGGGTCCGGGTCGATTCCCTCCTCCACTATCCTGGCTAAGACCGCAAACACTCCTGCTCAGAACCTTCCCAATTTTTTGCAACCCCAAAACATGTGCACGTGATTCACTGGCCCCCGTCTACACCTCTCACACTCATCTGCTACCCCACTCATTCTCGCCCGAGTCATATGCACCCTGTGCACCACCTTAAACTGTATCAGGTTCATCCTTGCACAAGAGGAAGTCCCTTTACCCTACGCAGTGCCTCACTCCATACTCCCCATTTGATCTCTCCTCTCAACTCCGCTTCCCATTTCAACTTGATCCTCACCACCCGCTTACCTCCCTGCACCCCCTAGCCACTCTATATATCTCCAATTCTTCCCTCCCCCTCCACATCTGGAAGCAGCAATTGCTCACAGGGTGTAACCTGGCAACCTAGGGAACCCCCTCCAGATATTTCACGCAAAGTCTCTCACCTGCAGATACCTGAACTCACATTCCCCCCTCGGCAGCTCTACCCTCTCCCTTAGCTACTCCAGACTGGTGAACCGTTCCTCCAAATACAAACCCCTCACCTTGACCAGCCCCACTTCCCTCCACCTCCTGTATTCACTATCCATCCCTGCCCGGCTCAAACCCAAGATTCTCAGCGGCGTTAGCACCAACATCCCTTCCACCCTAAAATGCCTCCTCAGCTGATTACATATCTTCACTGTGGACTGCACCACTGGGCTCCCTGAATACCTACTCGGAGCCATTGGCGATGCTCGTCACCATAGCCTTCAAACTAGACCCCTTACAAGATTCCTCCTCCATCCTAACCCACTCTACCCCTTCTCCTTCCCACCACTGCTGCACCTTGTCCACATTCGCCGCCCAATAATAATGAAGCAAGTTCAGCTATTTATATCTTTTAGGGAAGGAAATCTGCTATCCTTACCTGGTCTGGCCTACATGTGACCCCCAGACCCACAGCAATGGGGTTGACTCTTAACTATCCTATGAAATGGCCTAGCCACTCAGTTCAAGGGGAATTAGGGATAGCCAACAAAAGCTGGCCAGGCCAACGACCCCCACATCTCATGGAAGAACAAAGGAAAACACTGCTTATTTTGGTATGAGAAGTGAACCATGAGAAGCCATGACATGAACATGAGCACATCTGCCTTTCCCAAGTTATTTAAACATACAGGAAGTTCCGCCTCAAAAGAGTTCTTGCAACCTAGGTGTTTCAGTGTGCAGTTCATCTGATAGCCAATCTATCCTCTACTGTGTGGTAACCTGACAGCCTAGTTTTGAGTCCGATTAAGTTGGATATTTAAATTAAAGAATTGGACACTTTAAATCAAACTGCAATCAAACCTCTGGCAGGCTGTTGGGAATTCATACTTGACCAAAGTCAAATACACAACCCATAGACCAAGTGTCAGAAAAATGTGTGGAACACACCCGTCAATCACCCATCACAAGATCTTTGCACCCTATTGATATGCACTGGTCTATTGTCAGTAGCCCAGATTCGGCACCCAGTGTTTCTGCTGTTACCTTATGTGGGAACAGGTTATGTGCAGACCACACCACCAAGATGGAATATCTGGGGCAGGTTCAGGCGTCTTGTCAAATGGTCATCAACCCGACCATTGGGTGCTGAGACCCTCTTCTGAGGCCTCATTGGCAGAAAGCCAGAGGAAATGGCAAAAGGTGCAAAGGGAAGGGGATAAAAACAGGCACCCGAGGCATATCAGCAGCGAAGACTCCAGGCAGAGGCAATCGAGACATCTGAGAAAGAAGGAAGGAAGGAAGAAGCTGCCAGTGAGACTCACCTTCGTGACGATGGACCAGCGGGACTCGAGAATCGGACCCACAGTTCAATCAAGCCTCCTTTGCGGGTACTATAACCAAATCTTGGGTGTTTCTGGTATTATACATTTTGGGTTAATTTATAGGTTAATTGAGTGTTTGATAAAGATTGTTGAAATTATACTTGTGTTTGTCCTTTGTTCTCCTTACTATTAAATAAATCTGAGTAAAACTTTGATTAAAATATTGATTGAAGAATCTGAGAAGTGGGCAGATACAGCAACTGCTTGCCTGTTCAAATATTAATGGCTTGGAACATGTGGTCAACAGCAAAGCATTGGTACTTATTGCTTACCTTGAAGAAAACTGCCCACAGAATGATCTCTGTGACATGAATTCCCATGTGTCGAGCAATAGGGATTTATCAAGCAAGGTAAACACTGAATTATTCTTACACACTGGAAATCAAGGAATTACATGCACATCTGATCAAGCTAGAAGTTGAAATATCATAAATTTTAAAAATTAAAATGTACACTCATTTTTACCTTAATGGAGAAGCCTGATATGACAGATTTTTTAAATTAGTTTTTCAGATCCAAATAGGTTATTCAGCAGTATTTATGAATTTGGTGCACTGTTCAAAACCCAGTTATTCCTAATTCAACATAGTAAATGTTTTTTACAGCATGTCTAATAAAGTGAAAGGGCAAGTTCTCATCAGCTCATGTCCGGAGTTAACATTATCACGGATAAGGGTCTCAGCAGCAAATAAACAATGGACAGAAACAAAGTCAGCAACAGCAAAGGGCCTCTTACCTTTGTATCCAAGTTGCAGAGTGTTTGTATTGTTTGAGTTTTCACAATTTTGCACTCACTTTTTAAAAAGAACTTCTTATTCCTCCACCAATTCTGCTGGGCTTCCCATCTCATGCACAACCCTCATGACAGCTGCCCCCTCCCGCCCCCCCCCCCCCCCCCGCCCCCCCGATTATTCAACACCTGTCCAGTTCAGAAACCATTTTGTGAACAATGAGCTGTTGCCATTCTAACTTCATTTCAAGAATAAAATAATTGCAAATACACAAAATTGTTTTTCATTTAGCTATACTTTTCATCAATGCAAATGGCTTCAGCTGCATATTAATGTATTCTGACTTCCAAAACACAATAAAGGGCCGAGTGCTCGGAGGTCATTTCAGGATATGAAGTTTGCAGCTTCATTGGAAGATGTATAATTCCAGTCTTGTGTGATGCTGTCTCTTCAGTGAATGCTTGCATTCCACCTTTAGTATTAATATGAAGCTTGGTTCCTGTTTCTCACAAACAATGGTCTGTAAACAGGATGGAACCTGTTGCAGACATTGGAACAGCATTTGGTGGTTTGGTGGTTTCAAACCCAATTGCTGCTCAGACAGTGGGGTTGATGTGGGTTCCTGCCATTTGGGGTTACAAATGGCATATAATTTCACGAAGCATGGTGTCAGCCATGGCTCTGTTGGAGAATGCTTACCTCTTCAGTGAGAAGGATGCGGGTTAAAAATCTATGCTGGCACTCAGTGAAGTACTGAAGGAATGCTGCATCGTCAGAGGTGAGGTCTTTTGAATGAGACGATAAGCCAAGACCCTGTCTGCTCTGTCAGGTAAATGGAAAATACTTTGAAGACGTGCAAGGGAGATGTCCCTGGTGTCCTTGCCAATATTTATCCCTCAATCAACACCACTTCTTAAAGAGATTATCTGCTTATTGTCAAATTGCAATTATTGGGAGCTCGCTGTTGGCTGCAGTGTTTCCATTACAACAATTGAAAACAATTCAAAAGATCTCTTCTCGGCCTTTTGGCTAAGATGAGCGTGAGGTCAGGCCTGGATCTGGTATGTCTCTCTTGTGGGGACCATGAACTGGATTCAATTTGAATTGGTTTTTGGAGTAGGCAAGGAGCTGGATTAGGGGTTTGCCCCTGTCCACACTCTGAGCTCTGGCTTTGTAACTCTGATAAAGTAAGAAAAAAAAACAATTCAAAAGAACTTAATCGGCTGCAAAGTGCTTTGGCACATCTTCTGGTTGTGAAAAATGTGAAGGTTAGGTGGAAAAGGCTATGCGAAATTGCCCCTTAGGGTCCAAAGATGCGCAGGTTAAGTGGATTGGCCGTACTAAATTGCCCCTTTAGTTTAGATTCAAAGATGTGTAGGTTAGTTTGGGTTTGTGGGCTTACAAGGATAGGGTGGGGCAAGTGGGCTGAGGGAGGATGCTCTTTCAGAGGATTGGTGCAGACTTGATGTGCTGAATGGCCTCCTTCTGCACTGTAGGAGTTCTATGAAATGTGAGTGCAATTTTTAAAAATATAAATGTATGTATTCTTCAATTCCTTTTCACTCCTCAGGGACAATGTTCAATATATTTTTAATGCACCTTGCTTAAACAACAGTTTTATGTTCAAGCGTCATGGTCTTCAGCAATCTTTAAGCACATTTTAAATTCAGAAAATAAGAGCATGATATTCCACAAGATTTTGGAAGTCATGTTGGAGTTTTCTGTGAAATGTCTGATTAGCTACTGTGAAATTTTCAATTCAGTATCTAAATTTCTTTTCATAATTTCAACTGAATGAATGTCAACCTGGAAACCTGGAAATGTAAGAATTTAGCCAAGTAACTAAAACATTTTTACAAATGTAAATAGCATTTCTGAAGGAAAGATGTACACAAAGCGGGTGTGACAATAATTAAGAGACACCTTGGGCGCAATTCTCCGCTCCCCATCCCGGGTGGGAGAATCATGGGAGGGCCGGGCGACTCACGACACACCCCCTGGTGCCCCCTGGGATTCTCCTACCCCCCGCTCGGAAGAATCGCCGGTCCCGGCGATTCTCCGGCCCGGATGGGCCGAGCAGCCTGCCGTTCCCGACCGGTTCACGATGGCGGCAACCACACCTGGTCGCTGCTGTCGTGAACATGGGCGCCAAATGCTGGTTTGAAGCTTGTGGGGTTAGGAGAGGGCAGTGAGCACCACGGCCGTGCTCGGGAAGGGACTGGCCCGCGATCGGTGCCCACCAATCGTCGGGCCGGCGTCTCAAAGCGACGCACTCTTTCGCCTCCACCGCCCCGCAAGATCAAGCCGCCACGTCTTGCGGGGCAGCGGAGGGGAAGACGTCAACTGCGCATGCGCGGGTTGGAGCCGTCAGCCGTCATGACGTCAGCCGCGCATGCGCGGGTTGGAGTCGGCCAACCTGCGCATGAGCGGCTGATGTCACATAGGCGCCGCTGTCGCGTCATTCTCGGCGCGCAGCCTTGACGCAAGTGTCAAGGCCCAGCGGCCGAGAGTTATGGAGCGCCGCTCCTAGCCCCCTGGGTGGCGGTGAATTAGGTGCGAGGAGCGGCTTCCGAGGCCGTCGTGAAACTCGGCCGAGTTCACGACGGCCTTCCCGATTTATCGCAGGAGCGGAGAATTTCGCCCCTTAAATGACAATCCAATGTTACGTCTCAGTAGATAGTATTTAAACTGATTAGTGAACTAAGATCCCTTTCATATGAAACTTGTAAAAAGTGTTTCTGTTTCTCAGAGATTTCTCCCTTGGCTTTGCACTCTTCCAGAAATTAGGGTTCTCATCAAAAATTCAATACTTTTGTCATTCACCATTTAATGCTGTTCACTGTATTGTTATCTAATACATCACACTTCTACTGTAGAGCTTTTGCTACATTATATTTCCATCATAATACTCTCTCAAGTATTCGTATTACTGACGTTAATGTCAAGCGTGACTCAGTTGGAAACACCCTCACCTCTGAGTCCAAAGGCTGTGTGCTCAAGCCCCATTTTAGGACTTGAAGCACAAAAGCCATGTTTGCTATTCACTGCACTTCTGGGAAAGAACTGCACTGGCGGAGGGGCTGCCTTTTGGATGGTTCATGGAATGGAAGAGGTACAAGGAAAGGTAGAATAGAAAGGGAATGTGGAAATTGGTCCCATGTCTGCAGATGCTATCGCCAAGAGGCAGGGTGTCGGCGAGGAAGAGGGGAAATTCAAGGATAGCCAAGGTTGCAGAATAGGGAATGGGAGAGAAACACTTCTGCCGATGTTCCAGCTATGACTGAAAAGAGGAGAGTGTCCCATTCAATGGGAAAGTGGAGATGAGGAACGGTCTTCTATGGCAAAGACTAAAGAATGGTTGAAGAGGGTGAGGTGTAACTATGTACCTCAGTCACAGAGAATGACATTTGTAACTTTGTTTGATGTTTTGGAACTATGGCAGAGCCAAAAATCTAATTGCAGAGATTATCATAGAATTTACAGTGCAGAAGGAGGCCATTCGGCCCATCGAGTCTGCACTGGCTCTTGGAAAGAGCACCCTACCCAAGGTCAACACCTCCACCCTATCCCCATAACCCAGTAACTGCACCCAACACTAAGGGCATCTTTGGTCACTAAGGGCAATTTATCATGGCCAATCCACCTAACCTGCATATCTTTGGACTGTGGGAGGAAACCGGAGCACCCGGAGGAAACCCACGCACACACGGTGAGGATGTGCAGACTCTGCACAGACAGTGACCCAAGCCGGAATCGAACCTGGGACCCTGGAGCTGTGAAGCAATTATGCTATCCACAATGCTACCGTGCTGCCCGTTCAAATGAAGTTGTTCGAAAGCTCCACAAACATGTGGGAGGTAAACAGCATTTTCAAGAACCATGGAGAGAAAAGGGATGTTAAAGATAGCATGGTAATTTGCAAGGGCAGAAGGGCTGAGGGTGACTTTATTCAGCAAGTGCGTGGTAATAATGGGTTTGAAAGGGAGGGTATGTTTGTGTGTGTGCGTAGCAGAGGGGGAAAGGGGTTAAAATACTGTCAAAGAACAAGAAATAGAAAAATCAAAAATGTTATGATAAATAACGTCAGAAGTGTCAATGGTGCGCAAATGGGTGAGTGTCAATGGTGCGTAAATGGGTGATGGAGGGGGGAGGGGCGGCGTGGAAAAGAATGGAGATGGCGTCATGTAGAGGTACGAGCCTGGGTGCCATGGTAACGGGACCGTTGCCGCTCTCCCCCAAGAGGGTTACCACGAGCCCGGTGGTGGCGGCGACCCTAAGAATCTGGGGACAGTGGAGACGGCATCGGGGGGAAACAGGGGGCTCGATGGAGGCTCCACTGGGTGGCAACCATCGGTTCATCCCGGGGAACACGGATGGGGGATTCAGGGGATGGCAAAGGGCGGGCATCAGTAAATTGAGGGACCTGTTTATTGGCGGGAGGTTTGCGGGCCTGGGGGAACTGGAAGATAAATTTGGCCTTCCCCAGGGGAACATGTTCAGATACCTTTAGGTAAAGGCGTTTGCTAGGCGACAGGTAGAGGGATTCCCTTTGCTGCCCTCGCAGGGGACGATGGACAGAGTGCTTTTGGGGGTGTGGGTAGGAGAGGGGAAGGCGTCTGACATCTATAAGGTAATGCAGGAGGTGGAGGAGTCGTCAGTGGAGGAGCTGAAGGCTAAATGGGAGGAGGAACTCGGGGAGCAGATAGAGGACGGGACTTGGGCGGAGGCCTTGGAGAGAGTCAACTCTTCCTCCTCATGTGCGAGGCTTAGTCTCATCCAATTTAAGGTGCTGCACCGGGCCCACATGTCCGGGACTAGGATGAGTAGGTTCTTCGGGGGTGAGGACAGGTGCACCAGATGTTCGGGGAGTCCTGCGAACCACGCCCATATGTTCTGGGCATGCCCAGCACTGGAAGAATTCTGGAAGGGGGTGGCGGGGACAGTGTCGAGGGTGGTTGGATCCAGGGTCAAGCCAGGGTGGGGACTCGCGATTTTTGGGGTTGGGGTGGAGCCGGGAGTGCAGGAGGCGAAAGAGGCCGGGGTCCTGGCCTTTGCGTCCCTAGTAGCCCGTCGAAGGATTCTGCTACAGTGGAAGGATGCGAGGCCCCCAAGCGTGGAGACCTGGATCAGTGACATGGCGGGATTTATAAAATTGGAAAAGGTCAAATTTGCCCTGAGAGGATCAACACAAGGGTTCTATAAACGGTGGCAGCCTTTTCTGGACTTCCTGGCTCAGAGATAGGTAACTGGGTCAATAGCAGCAGCAACCCGGGGGGTGGGGGGGGGGGGGGGGTGCATTATTGTAGTGTTTATTCTGTAACTTTATAGTGTGTTAATTTGCGTTGTTGTTAAAATGCTGGGTTGTTCATGGGGATGGGGCGAATGTATATGATTGTTAATATTATTGTTATTTTCGGTATTTTACTAAGGTGCGTTATTGTTGTATAAAATCAAAATTTCTCAATAAAAATTATTAAAAAAAAAAAAAAATAACGTCAGAAAATAATTATGATCTTCGGGCCCTGTCTTGCAGTCCACTTTGAAGGATGCTTTCCTGACATTGATGGAAACAATTTAATATTAATTATTGTGTAAGTTGCATTTTGATAGCATTAAGTGCAGTAATTAACCGCCATGTCTTGGCGTGATTTTTGAAACGCTGACCTCTGATGAGTTATTTTATCCCGTGGAAGAGGAAAACTTGCTTTGTCAAATGGTGTGCATTTCACATTTTTTGGCAGCTGTTAATAAAATTTGGCTTTTACTTTGCAAGTCAACCATTTCAGAACATTTATACTCTGAATATTGTTATTAAAATGACATGATTTTGCTTTCAAGCTGCTATATTTTAGAAGAAGTGCCAGATGCTAATCTTACTTAAAAGCCAGTGTACTGCTTCTCCATTTCACAGTTGCATTGCACAGGCTGTATGTAAGTATAATATTGCAGCCATCAAATTAAATATATTCCCTGTTCTGGTGCCTGCAGTGACGAGCTGATTTGATGCAAATGTGATATTTCTTCCCATCTGTGACTGGAAGCTGCTGTGAGCAATTAGAGACTCTGAGCGTTATACAAGAGATCCCTTCTGGGTTGCAGTGTTGCAACATGTTTGGTTTACATGATACATTTTGAAGCCTGTCACTCTTGTTTTCCTGGTTAAATCCACTGCAATTGTTGATCTTTTTTTTAAAAATAGCTCACGGTTAAAATATTCGGACTATTTTGGGCATCACGGTGACACAGTGATTAGCACTGCTGACTAATAGCTCTAGAGTCCCGGGTTCAATTCCGGCCTTGGGTGATTGCCTGTGTGGAGTTTGCACTTTCTCCTGTGTCTGTGTGGGTTTCCTCTGGGTGCTCCACAGTCCAAAGATGTGCAGGTTAGGTGGGGTAACTAGGTTAGGGGGATAGGGTGGAGGTGGCTCTTTCCAAGGGCTGGTGCAGACTCGATGGGCTGAATGGCCTCCTTCTGCACTATAGATTCTAGGATTCAAATGCCGGCAGGAATTAAGCACTTTACGACGGAACATCTGTGAAGCGCACTAACACATATATGAAAAAGAGGGCTGGAAAAGAGTCATCCAGATTTGGACAGCCTTTCCTCCATTCCTTTATGTGGAAATTCACGGGAATTTTCTCTCCAAATCCATAAGTCAATCCAGAAGATTGCGATTCCCCACGAATCATCGTTATTTCAACTAATAGCTCACCATCTACATCTTGATGTGTCTTCTTCACTCAGGAACTTGTCAAGTTGTCTTTTAAAGGGTCAGAGTGAATTTAGATCCATGGTGTGTTTCCCCAGTTCAAATAGCTCTGTGAAAAGAAAGGCATCTCAATTTCCAACCTAACAATGCACCCAAAGATTTTACCATGCCATTCTGTCTTACCATGACACTGTGCCACAAATACTTATCCGATTTGACTGAATCAAATCCATTCATCACTTCAAAAATCCGAACCCTACAAATCTGTTCACTTAAATTAAATAGCCTGAATCCTTGGGTGCCCATTCTCATAAGTAAGGGGCTGAAAGTAAATTGTAATTTTCTACTGAACCTCAGCATCCTTCCCCATGTGAAGGCATCAAAATGGAGCAGGGTGATCCCAAGTGCAGCTGCACCAAAGATTAAAATAGCTCATGTATATTGTGGTCTTCATCTTACACTCAATGTCATAGACATTGGAAAGTCAGCCATCAGATCTCCATCATGATTATTTACGAATTCAGCCACTTGACAAAAATAACAAGGAGACTTGGAGCTTGCAAAATATGACGGTGCACACAGCAAAGTTTAAATGACACCAATTTTTACTTATAATTCTTGCTTAATTGTGGCCTTGAGCCCTTAAGGACCATTGAGACCAGAAGATTTATAGTTCACCAACAGCAAGGAGGACAACAGAATTGAATTTTACCTGAAAAAGGTAGAAAATATGGGAAGAAACTTTTCCAAGAAGATGTATTCAAATATCTGGGGTATTAAGGAAGACTTGCAAAGGACTCGATAGTTTCACATTGAAGCAAGAAACCTGATACAGGTTCCCTCACAAGTCGAGAAGACAACATGGTTGGTTTATTTCAATGAAATACAAAACAAACCAAAATTCAAAGCAGAATAAATGTTTCTGGTGTAATTGATTTGGAGCCAGAGACAGAAGGGACAATACTGAAATCTAAAATAATTAATCTGTGAATTTATTTGTATCCCCGCACAGGGATTATTGTGGCCAACATTCTTTAGTTCCAGAAATAATGTTTTCTTTAAAACTGAAGCGTAATGTACTCATGTTTTGCTCAATGTCACCTCGTTATTTAATATCACAAGTCACTTAATCCAAATTAGAAAGAGAATAGATACAGTCCATGCGGTCTCCTAAAACTTGAAAGTTGACAATGCTTTGGGACACTCATATTTTTGGATGAATCTGAAATGGTTTCCCATGATTTTCAGGAAAGCCTGATCTACGAGCACCACTAAAGAGCTTTGTCCACTTTGCCCTCTGAATGAAAAATCTACACTTGGATTTACAGGGCAGTGAGACAACAAAACGGGCCGCTTGTGATTAATGGCTACTCTGTTGATTGAGTTCTGGCAAGTTACCAATTAAGCTAAGTGCACAGAGGGAGGGTCACCCAAATGTGTCTGCCATTTCGCATGGATATAGCAACATTAGTTTAAGGAGATAAATTATTCAATTTTTGCTTCTAAACCCTGGAATTATTTCCAGGAATCGATGAATGACTTAGACACCCATTCAACTCTGCTGATGCCCGATTGAATGAGCACCAGGCAACTACCGGCCTCACCGAGAAAACTCCAGCCGGGAGCCGTTTAGCACTGTTCCCCACAAACGGGGACCAGGCGGAATGGCACTTGGGGAATCTCCCAGGCGTTTGGAGACCCCCAGATGGTCAGCATCTGGGCGGGACGGGATGCTGGCAATGCTGGTGCCACATGGGCACCGCTAGCCTGGCAGCCCGGGGAACTACCAGTCAGGCAGGGGTACTGCCAAGCTGGCAGTGCCAAGGTGCCAGGCTGGCATTTTGCCTGCACCTGGGATCAGGCCCGGGGATGTCGTGTCCACGTGAGGTGGGGGTGGGGGGGGGGGGGGGGGGGGGGGAGGACCCCTTGTCGGCTTGGGTGTTGGACGGCACTTGTACAATCCTGCCCAGAATGGACTCTTGATTTCTTTTGGTTAGATCATGCCCAATGACTTTGGCCTTAACAAATGGAGTGGAGAATATTTCTGCTCCTCAATACAGGATGTGGGACCAGTAGATGCAAAATCGGAAGCAATGGAAGGGTTGAAGGAGTGGTGGTGAATTCAAGCTGGTTGTACATATTCATGTGGAATCTGAACTTACGTTATAGATGGCTGTCTGGACACTGGCTTGGGTCACTGTCTGTGTGGAGTCTGTGTGTTCTCCATGTGTCTGCGTGGGTTTCCTCCGGGTGCTCCAATTTCCTCCCAGAAGTCCCGAAAGTTGTGCTGTTAGGTGAATTGGACATTCTGAATTCTCCCTCTGTGCAATCGAACAGGTGCCGTGAGTATGGCGACTAGGGGCTTTTCACAGTAACTTCATTGCAGTGTTAATGTAAGCCTACTTGTGACAATAAAGATTGTATATATAAATTTTACTGGTATACAGGAATGGAGGGGTTTGGTAGTGCATGAACAGAAATTTTTGAAGATCACAGGTAAGGTTGAGACAGCGGTGAAAAAGGCAAATAGGATTCTTGACTCTTGATAGAGGCAGAATGAAAAGTGCAAGAAAGTTATGCTTAATCTTTGCAAACCATTGGTTCCAGTCCCAGATGGAGTACTGAAGCCAATTCTGGGCATCAGACTTTTGGAAGGATTCAAGACTTATAGAATCGTAGAATTTACAATGTCGAAGGAAGCCCTTCGGCCCATCGAGTCTGCATCGGCCCTTGGAAAGCCCACACCCCCACCCATAACCCAGTAACCCCTTTTTGGACACTAAGGGCAATTTAATATGGCCAATCCACCCAGAGGAAACCCACGCAGACACGGGGAGAATGTGCAGACTCCGCACAGACAGTGACCCAAACCGGGAATCAAACCTGGGACCCTGGAGCTGTGAAGCAACAGTGCTAAGCACTGTGCTACCGTGCCACCCACAGAGGGTGCCTTGGAAATGTAAGCACATTTTAAGGAGTTAAGTTATGTGGAAAGATAGAAAAACTGTGGTTGTTCTCCTCAGAGCAGAGAAGGTTAACAGTAGGGTTTTGACAGAATAAATGAGAAGAAACTGCTGCTAGTGGCGGAAGGGCAACAAACCAGAGGCTATAGAATTTAAGTGATTGGCAAAGAGCAGAAGATGGCCTGATGGATACTGTGTACATACAGCCACTTGTTATGATCTTGAATTCATTGCTTAAAAGGATGGCACATGCGGATACAATAACAACTTTCAAAAGGGAATTGGTTGAGTACTTGAAAAGGGACAAAAAAAGAGGGTATGGGCTAGAACAGGAGATTGGCACTAATTGGATGTCTCTGAAAGTTGATCTGTCAGGTAAACCTGAAGACTTGAATGAAGTAGAGGAGATCGGGCGGAATTCTCCGACCCCCTGCCTGGTCGGAGAATCGGCGCCGCGCGAATCGCGCCACGCCGCCCCGACACCGGTACGCAATTCTCCGCAATGCAGAGAATCGGCGCCATCGGCCATCAACAAAATGCCGAGTCCTGCCGGCGCCGTTCTAACATCCTCTGAGCCAGCGGGACCTCGGTGTTGAAGGGTCTGGGTGCGACCTGTGTGTGGGGGGGGAGGGGGGGGGAGGGTTGGGTGTGACCCCGGGGGGGCCTCCGTAGTGGCCTGGCCCGTGATTGGGGCCCACCAATCACGGGCCAAATAGCGGAATTCTCCGCACCTTTCGGGGCTAGGCCCGTGCCAGAGTGGTTGGCGCCACGCCTGCTGGCTCCAAAACTGGCGCCAACGGCCTTTGACGCCCACCGGCCGGCGTCGGGGCTGGCCGAAAGGCCTTCCGCCTCCGCCATGATGGAGGCTGTGGCAGCGGCGGAAGAAAAAGAGTGCCCCCATGGCACAGGCCCGCCCGCCAATCGGTGGGCCCCGATCGTGGGTCAGGCCACTGTGGGGGCACCCCCCGGGGTCCGATCGCCCCGCGCCCCCCTCCCCGGGAACCCGGGGGCCCGATCGACGCGTCGTGATTCCTGTTCCCGTCGATTCCCGGGTGGCGGAGAATTCCGGCCATGGCGGGGGCGGGATTTACGCCGGCCCCGGGCGATTCCCCGACCCTGCGGGGTGTCGGAGAATTCCGCCCCTTAGTTGTCCGATTCACTACGACAGTCTGATGCGTTTTTTTTTTGCAGTGATCCTCTCTCTCCCTGATGAAAAGCAGTCGGTCTTTGATGCTGTCCCTCTGTGAAAAACAGCTTGAATTTTCTCTGTTGTATCTTTTGCAGAGAGCCAAGATGGCCATTGTACCATATGACCTCACATCACTGCCAAGCAAGGTCCCGAATAAGATACTGTAATAATTTTAATGACAGTCTGCATCATTCTCCCACCTGCAGTTCTTTGTTATTCCTGAGGACAAATTTGCATTCTTACAATGAGCGCTGACAGAGTTTCATTTATCTTCTGGTCTGACAAACATCGAGTCCACATTGAATGAACAATTGTCTTTGTCTTCTTGAAAGATAAATACAGTATGACACTTGGAGCCATCTTAATATTAATAAAATAACGCGAGGAATTAAAACACAGAGTAGTAGGAAAGATGGACACAGATTTGTAAGAAGTCTTTTTAAAAGTGTAGATGTTTAAAAGGAAGTGACAATATTGTCACGCCAGAATGGAGTTAACACATGACGGATAAGAATGGAACTCAGTGAGGGGGGGTGGTCCTACCCAACAGAAAGGAAGAATTGGAGGATGATGGCGTGGTCAAAAGCTGTAGACAGTTGAAAAGATGAAAGAGGGTGACAGTCACAGTCACATCGGATGTCAGTTATAACTTTGATGTGGAGATGCCGGCATTGGACTGCGGTGGGCACAGTAATAAGTCTTACAACACCAGGGTAAACTCCAACAGGTTTGATTCGAATCACTAGCTTTTGGTGCGCAGCACCTTCCTCAGGTGAATGAAGAGGGGGGGGGGGGGGGGGGGGGGGGGTTCCAGAAACTCTTATACAGACAAAGTCAATGATGCAAGACGATACTTCGAATGCAAGTCTTTGCAGGTAATTAAGTCTTTACAGGTCCAGGCGGAGCGACTTTGTTCAAGGCTGTAGCAATGCTGTGGCAGGGTGGAATTCTGACCAGAGGAAGAATTCAAACATGGATTTGCAGGAGCGATGGATGTGGATTGGCTCAAAGTCTTTGGTGAAAATAAGGAAGGTTGAGGCTGGGGCAGTTGCTTGCAGGGTCAGAGAGCTCAATGGTGGGTTCAGTATACACTGAAGGATCAATAAGTGAGGCATAATAATTGCAAATGTGATTATCAGTGAGGCACACTTTTGCTATGTTCCAGCCTTTATGCATTCAAATAATGATTTATAATTTGGTCTGAGCTCACAATACAAATTGAAGAAATACAGCTATCACTTTGGTCACTGAAAAGTAACCAGTTTTAATCAATATTTTTGAAGCTAAAACAGCAACAGGCAATTAACTACTCTCTGGAGCATACTATATTGTTCATTAATTATTATAATTCTAAATGGCATTTGTGTGACTGATACAGGGAGCAACATTTTAATAGACTTCTTCAGTCAAACACAGCGAGACCCTAATGGAGCATGTTCATCTCTGAAAGAGGCAGGAAATAATTTAAAACATTATGGAGAATATCCCATAGATTATTAAGCAAGCTCAAGGTACAGAATGAAATCCTGTGTCTCTAGATGCAATGAGACACTTGTAATGATTCACAATAGCTCAGTTGCTATTGACTACAGACACACCAGTCACCAACAGATCTTTTTTCTGTGAAAAAGCAGGTGAACATCTGCTGAAGAATTCTCAGTTCATGTGACAATATTGAGTTCTTTACCCATCAGTCTGGCCTCAATAAAACTCGAGATGGATTTGTAGGTATAGTATTATTTATTTTTAACCAACTTGCAAGGCTGACTCGCTCCACAGAGATTCAGAACACACAGGCGGTCTTCTGAAGCTCCAGAACTGAGTGAAATCGGAGACCAAGAAATCTCTGCAAATATCATTCAAATGGCATCAAGTTTCACATACAAGATTCCCATAGGTCATCCTATACACCTTCTGACCTGGCCATATATTCTGATTGGCTCACTTGGCATTCCTCAACCCTGGGCCTCTTGTTACCCAGCATCCTTTTCCCCATCCTCCACGAGGCTCCCCTCCCCCCTTCCTGGCCATGCTTTCTGAATCCCGTTGTCCTTTGTTTGTGAACTCACTACTATCAGACTGGCTCACATCTACATTATTCGAACTAATAATCCTATTTTATATCACATTCGTTTGCTCAATTCCTCACATGAAGCGAGAGTTTTCTATATTATGTATCCAGTCTTCCTCAGTTCTGTTACCTCCTACCCCGTGAGAGGCCCAATGGCACTTTTAGCTGAGAACCTATTTAAATCTGTTGCCTGCTTTAATCTTAGCTACCTGTAATAATGCTCATGAGGCCCATGGGGATACCCTAATTGCTCTCCCCCTGGTACTTGTGGCATTCGAGCTTCCTTGCTAGTGTGTGGAAGCCCACCCAGTTGGGGATCATTACTAGATGATATAAAAGTCGACGTGGACAGAGACTGGCATCTTGCTAGCCCCGACGGGGACTTGTGTATGTACACCGCCGTAGTGGATGTTTTGTTTGACCGAAATAAACTACCTTTTACTTACCTCCTCGGGTTTCCATACTGGCGAGGAGGCAAAAGCAGCTATTGTGATTCTGGATGTCCCAGCCACATTAGTATATTACTCCGCAGAACGTGATTAGTGAAGTTTCAAAATACTGTTCTTCGGGAAGTTAGAGACCTTCGAATGGAGGGTTGGCACAATACGGCAAACGAATGCTTTACTTCTTCCAGGCGAACGGCATCAGTGGAGAGGACCGACGGAAGATAATCCTCCTGACGACCTGCAGGGTCCCAAACTTTGGCATAATCAAAAGCCTCACACTCGGCAGCTCCAGACTCAAAGTCCTTTGATGAACTACGGGAGTTGGTGTCGACCCATTATGACCTGAAACCGTCTGTGATTATGCAATGGTACCAATTTAACACAGCTGCATGGATTCCGGGGGAATTTGTGCCACGGCTCCAAAGGCTGGAAGAATATTGTGAATTTGGTCCATCCCTCTCGGAGATCTTAAGGGACTGTTTGGTGTGCGAGATTAACAACGTGACAACTCAGAGGATGTTGTTGGCCGAATCAACATTGGACCTGAGAAAAGCCATTGAGATTGCCCGTCACATGCGAACACTAAGAAGGGCGGCACGGTAGCATAGTGGTTAGCACTGTGGCTTCACAGCGCCAGGGTCCCAGATTCGATTCCCTGCTGGGTCACTGTCTGCATGTTCTCCCTGTGTGTGCGTGGGTTTCCTCCGGGTGCTCCGGCTTCCTCCCACAGTCCAAAGATGTGCAGGTTAGGTGGATTGGCCATGCTAAATTGCCCCTTAGTGACCAAAAAGGTTAGGAGGGGTTATTGGTTAAGGGGATAGGGGTGAAGTGAGGGCTTAAGTGAGTCGGTGCATACTCGATGGGCCAAATGGCCTCCTTCTGCACTGTACGTTCTATGTATGTTCTAGGGGGATACAGGAACTCCAGAGTTCCATTGACTACAGCGTCCATTGTGTTAGACGACTCCCCAATAGAAGTGCAGCACCAACTCAGCATAGTACTCGCATGACCGGATCACCATGGAAACAGCAACCAACTGCATAATGTTGCGTCCGGACTCAATGGTCAAAGGCCATCACAGACCTTCACAGAATTACAGGCACAGATGCCAATGCTTATGTAGTTACATTGTATATATTGTGTTGCCCTATTATATATTCTCATGTATTTTCTTGAATTCTGTTTAATTCCCTTTTCTTCCCATGTACTGAATGATCTGTTGAGCTGCTTGCAGAAAAATACTTTTCACTGTACCTCGGTACACGTGACAATAAACAAATCCAATCCAATCCAATCCAATCCAATCCAGACCAGCGTGACAGTTCCCTGGAGGAAAATGGGGAGAACTAATTGTATTGCCAAGCTTGCGGTTACAGAACGCGCAGCAACGAAGGCTGGCAGAATCAGGAAAGAACGCGCCACCCTGGGCAGATGGCAAGGTTGCCTTGAGCCGAGACCTTGTATGTGGCCAAGCCTGAGAAGGGTGACCTGATGCAGCTGAATTGCATCATGGCCCCTAAAATGGTACTGATTTGGACTTCAAATCAACAGGCACCCCCGGTAATGTAGATTGACACGGGCTGCTATCTCCATCATCAGACCTTCTGTGGGCTTTGCATGGGCATTCTGCCTTGAGTTTATGCAATACCAAGGTCTAGTTGCCACCATATACCGCCTGGACCGATATCTCATGCGGTGTGTAGAGGACCTGTTCACAAAACTAGCAGGGGGCCATTTGTTCACAAGACTGGATATGCGCCACGTGTATCTGCAACTAGAGCAAGACACAGCATCTCAAAAGTTTCCATTAATAGCTGTTGTATCTCAGGATTTGAATCCAGTTTTATTTAATTTACGGTTGCCGGTTGTTGTTGAGACATTGCTGAAACTCAGTAGAAATTCAAGTTAAAAACTTGTCAGGTGCAAATAAGAATTGTTTTATTGAAGTTCATTGGTTACAACTTGAAAATGATTTAAAAGGTAGTTTGTAGACAATTTGATTTTCTTCAAAGAATCACAGGAATTATCTTCTGAGACAATAGCCTGAACACAACTTTAAAAGTCAAAGGCTGAAGTCAAAGTATGAAAATGAAATAGGAATACAGAACTCTTTTCTAATTCTCTTCCTTTACTTTCTCTCTCTCTCCCTGTCTCTGTCTTGTTCTCTTTGTCGCTTTCCTGTCTTTTTCTCTCTGTCTCTTTCTGTCTTTCTGTCTTTCTGTCTTTCTTTCTTCTTGTCTAAAATGGTGGCCAAATCATCCATGGATATACTCTTTCATATCTGTCTTAAGCGATCCGATCACACCCCAATATAATCCTAATTGGTTTAAGCTATATTCAAAACACATTTGATTTGATAACAAGCCATCCATCCTCCCAATGCAACGCCACTTCCAATTGTTGCTTATCTGCAACAATTAAGACATTATGTCATCTCATCATACTATAATTTAAACTGTTTTTTTGACACAGTCTAAAATGTTTCAGCTTGCATACGTTATGGAATGTGGTTCAGGCTGTTATCACAAGTGGCCAGAAATCAGAACAATGGAACCTTTAATTATACCACCTTAAAACCCATGGGATTTCGCTGCTGCCCTTGAAAGAATGTGATGTTTTTATCAGTGGTTCTGATTTTCCCAAACACATGTCTGAGTTTGGAAGTTGTATATTTCTTTCATTTTAAAACTAGGATTTAATATTTCTGTCTTAAACAGTCTTCTTACCTATATTAAGTGTATTTAAAATACCTGACTTCTACAATAGCCATAGGGGGCTGTACGAGTATACTTAGCTCCTCTTTGGGGTCTCATCGGCTACTCAAAGTGGCAATATACCTGGACTTGCACATGCTCATTATGGGGGCCATCGAGAAAGTCCACTTGGATAATCTGGAAGAGATCTTCAGCAGGTTCTCCCAAGCGGATGCCCACCTGGAGAGAGGCAAATATGTGTTTCAGGCGAAGATGGTCAAGTACCTGGGATACCACGGACAAGGGTGGCTTACACCCAGTAGAAGGGCATAAATGAGCTCAAACACCGTAAAATACATCCAAACTAGGTCTTTTTTGCAACTTGTGAACTATACGGGAAGTTTATCCCGAATTTAGCCATTCTATTTGCATCTCTTCATGTGCAGCTAAAGAATAATCAAAAATAGGCATGGGGAGTGCCACAAGAGGAAGCGTTTGCTAGGGTGGAGACAGCTACTATCTTCCAGCTGTTGACATATTACGTGCCATGCCTCCCTGTGTGGTATTTGAGCAGTGTTGTCCCATTGGTGAGAGGACAGCACAGAATGCTCAATAACAAATGTTTCTCGGACCCTGGCCGATGCGGAACGCTGCTACACCCAGATAGCGAAAGAAGGGTTGGCCGTGATATGTGCAGTGAAAAAAATTTCATCAGTACGTCCAACAATGTCAAATCTTATCATCACAGACCATAAGCCCTTGCTGTGCCTTTTCAAGGACTAGTAGAGTTTCCCATAGCCTCAGCCCGGATCAGTGAATCAGTAATTGTTATTAGCGGCTTACGAGTATATGTTTCAGCATCGCCCAGGCGTGCAGACAGCAAACTACCTCAGTGGACTCTTGCATGAGACCCTCTGCTCCACCAGTAACGGACGAGGTTGTGGCAATGTTGAATTTTAAGGACACTGCCCATGATGGCCTTGTAGGTTCATACATTGACCCATAGAGATCCTACATTAGCAAAACAATGCCACATCATCCTGCACGGCGGGTTACAGTGAAGCACTCCGGCAGCCCCACAGTCCTACATTACAAAACAGCAGGATTGCAATGTGGAGGAGGGTTTCCTCCTATGGGGAGCTTGCGTGATAATTCCACGCCTGGGTCAAGAGACGATCCTACTGGACACCCTGCCACCCCAAAGATGAAGATTTAGCAAGGAGCTCTGTGTGGCGGCCTGGAATTGATGGTGACATTCAGAGCATTCACAGTAAAACAATGTCTGGCATGCTACGAACACCAGAAGCTCCCTCTGTTGGCCTGACTCCATCCCTGGGAATGGACAGGGCACCCCCTGGGTGCGGTTGCATGCTGACCTCACCGGGCTGTTCATGGTGGCTATGTTTTGGATCCCCATGGATGCCCACTCCAAGTGGCTGGACGTGCACCAGATACCCACCACCACCTTGAGAACCACCATGAGGAGCGGTTTGTGTGTTCCAAGTGCTAAGGCACAATCAGAATGGCTTGGCGGAACGGGTGGTTTAAACATTCAAACAAGGCATGAGGAAACAGAGTATGGGCTCCCTTGATGCAAGGCTGTCAAAGTTCCTGTCCCATTCTCAGATCATGACTCGCGTCACAACTGGGGTAGCACTGGCCGTTGCCTTCGAAAGCGCTGAGTCTGACATTTCTAAATCTAGGGGGAAAATAGAGTCAAAGCAGGAGCTACAAAGAAAGTACCATGACCACCTTGGAGACACCGTGCATGTCTGTAATTTCAGGGACAACGTCAATTATGTCCCTGATGTCTATTTCATACAAGATCAGAATCTGAGAGAAACATGTGGACCATCTCAGAGGCAGAGAACCTGCCTCAGAGGAAGCCACATCAGGTACATTGGTGTCTCCATCGCCTCTGGAACCGGCGCACATTCCAGAGACACAACCCGCTGTGAGCCAACATCCAGACTGACAAAGACAACGACGACCAATGGACAGACACAGAAGCGTCAGCGCTTAAGGATGCCGCTGCAACTGGAGCCAAACTCCTGGCAGTGATCCTCCATTGTCCGTCGTAAAAAAGGGATCAGCAAATCGATAGACACGTGCACCCCCCCCCACCCCCCGGATGTGGCCCCACCACTGAAAGAGGTGCAATCGCACGAGAAAGGGGCAAAGAAGGCCTCCTCCTCTGGCCACTGGAGGAGAACTGAAATTGGGGGAAGATGGGGGAGGATGTAATAACCCTTATGAGGCCCATGGAGATACACAAATCGATCTCCCGTCGGAATACGAGGTACCCGCCAGTGGCCGGAGGCCGGCCCAACTGGGGCTCGTTATTAGACTAAATAAAAGATGGCTCAGACAGGGACCAGCATTCTGGTCGTCTCTACAGAGACTTGTGTGTACACTGCCGTAGTGGGCGCTTCCTTGACCTAAGTTGCTTCACAATTGGAGATAAATAAAATCACAGAATCAATGGTGGCAACAAATTTGACCATTTGTGAGCGAGTGTGCTTCTGCAGCAGTGTTTCTGCTATAAAATATATAAAATGGGCATGATTTAGTGAGCCTGTTAACCCAGTAACCCCCTCTCCACCCCAAGCCCCCACAAACCTCAAGCCCAGAAGGATAAAAAGTCAGAAAATAGTTTAGTTGGGAAAATAATTTGGACACAGCACCTGCAGGTGAGAAAGGTGTATGCTGGAATTAATTTATCCTTGATCCCAGAGGAAATGTCCAGAAATGTTAGACTATCTGCTCATTTCACTGTCATGTTGAAAGGCACAACTACCATGACTGAGTAAATCTCACTAGTTTTAAGTAGTAAACCTGAATCTATGTTTCAACATTGAGTTCGTTCAACAGCTTTTGACTGTGACCTGTCTCCTTCATCTTAACCCCTTTTTACTTTAATATCCCAAACATTTTCTGTCTCAGTGTAAAAATCCTCCCCCACCCCCCTTCCATGCTGTGCCATCTGTCTCTTGTTCTTAAGTTTGTAACATCTTTGTGGCAATCTCTCCCAGCTACACTATAACACGGGGCAGCACGGTAGCATGGTGGTTAGCATAATTGCTTCACAGCTCCAGGGTCCCAGGTTCGATTCCGGCTTGGGTCACTGTCTGTGTGGAGTCTGCACATCCTCCCCGTGTGTACGTGGGTTTCCTCCGGGTGCTCCGGTTTCCTCCCACAGTGCAAAGATGTGCAGGTAAGGTGGATTGGCCATGATAAATTGTCCTTAGTGTCCAAAATTGCCCTTAGTGTTGGGTGGGGTTACTGGGTTATGGGGATAGGGTAGAGGTGTTGATCTTGGGTAGGGTGCTCTTTCCAAGAGCCAGTGCAGACTCGATGGGCTGAATGGCCTCCTTCTGCACTGTAAATTCTATGAAACATCCAACAAATTTCCCTTCTCTTTTCGTGACTCATAAGAGTCAAGTGGACTCGAAATGTTAACTCTATTTTATCTCCCGACAGGTGCGCCCAGTCCTACTGAGTTCTTCCAGCAATCTCTGTTTTTGGTTCAGATTCCAGCATCCGCAGCATTTGCACATTGAATCTGTTTGGATTGACCATTGTCTCCAGTGACTGCTTCAGCCGACTGCAGTGCATGTCGATAAATATGTACAGATAATAGAGATTCGACATACAGAGAGACATATTATTTATTTTCCTTCACACATTACCAACTATCTAAAACAATGGTGCTTTTGTTTCAAACCACTGCAGTCCAAAGTTGTGCAGGTTAAGTGCAGGTTAGGTGGATCGGCCATGCTAAATTGCCTCTTAATGTCAAAAAGGTTAGGTGGAGTTACTGGGATAGGGTGGAGTGATAGATTTTAAGTTGGGTGCTCTTTCCAAGAGTTGGTGCAGACTCGATGGGCCGAATAGCCTCCTTCTGCACTGTAAATATGAATAATTAATCATTGTTCCAAATCTCAATAGTTTATGCCAATTTACGAGACAGCATAATCAGTGGCCACTTATCATGATGTTAGAACATTCTGTGTCCTGATTAAATTGAGGGATTAGCTGGGAAGCATGGCAATATGAGGTGATCAAGGGATTGAAGACATTTATAACACAATTGAAGTATTAGGAAATTACTGACTGGAAATTGGGTACCTAGAATTTCGCTACTAATGCAGATAGGAAGGTCACTTTACCTTACCGGGACTAGAGCGCAGTACAAGAGTTTTAACAAGTGTTTTGAAAGAATGGACTTGAGATGGATCTTTTCCCACAGATGATTAGACTTGGAGAATAACTCCCCAATTACATAATTTCAGGCCATGTTGAGTAACGCCTTTTAAAAAGATAATAGTTAGCAATGAGCTTGAGAATTATGATCACAAGTACAGAGACAAAGTTTTATTAATTCCTGGGCCGTTGGCACTGCTGGCTAGGCCAACATTTATTGCACATTCCTAACTGCTCTTGAGAAGGTGGTGGTGAGCCACCTTCTTCAACCTCTTCAGTCCATGCAGTATATCTAGACACAGGTTGTGACAGTGAAGGAACAATATATATCCACGTCAGGATGGTGTGCGACTTGAGGGGAAGTTGCAAGTGGTGTGTTTGCTGCCTTATCCTTCGAGTTGGTAGAGGTTTGGAATTCACAAGATGCTGTCGTAAGGGCCAGGTAACTTGCTGCAATGCATCTTGTAGATCTTGTAGAACAGGGGTGGGCAAACTTTTCCGTGCAAGGGCCACATTCAGAAATTCACAATTTTAAAGGGCCGCATAGTATATTAAGTAAAATAATTACTTCACCCGGTTATGATTCTGGGCGCCTCATACAGAACATAGAACAGTACAGCACAGAACAGGCCCTTCGGCCCTTGATGTTGTGCAGAGCAATGATCACCCTACTCAAGTCAACGTATCCACCCTATACCAGTAACCCAACAGCCCCCCCCCCCCCCCCCATTAACCTTAAAAAAAAAATTTTGTTTTAAAAAAAAATTTAAAAAAAATTTTTTTTTTTAATGACTTGGTGGGCCGCATAACCGCGGGCCGTAGTTTGCCCACCCCTGTTGTAGAAAGTCATCTGGGAAGAACAGGGCACAAGTTTATACCATTTCATAATAGCATGGTCATTGGTGGTCTTTTTAAATCATTGTTGCGTCTTTATATTCAGAGAGAAAGACAAGAGTAACAATGTTGCAGGAATACTATTGTCTCCAAACAATCCACATAAAAAGCATATCCTGACAGATGCACCACCATCTTCTCGAGACAAGGAGGGATGGCCATCAGATTCAGTCATGCCAGTCAGTCCAAGCAGAAATATAAAACAAGTGCTAGGAAAAGTATTGCATGACCAACTTCTTCATTGCTGAAGTGGCATCAGGAAGCTCTTTCCTCTTTCAGGCATAACGTCTTTTATCTTCAACAACTCTTAATTATGCATAAAACCTGACTGCCAAATACTTGAGTATGGCCCCCATCCCAAAGAGGTTATGGTAACACCATAACATTTGTGGATACAGCTTACCAATGAAACTTGTTGTCTGTAAGGTTACTGCTAGTTCATCTCTACCATTCAACAAGTCTTTCTCTATCACATAAACATTCTTAGCTTACCCCATCAGTATTATTTTTTCAGAATAAAAAGAGAAAATGCTTGAAATGTTGCACAGGTCAGGCAATATCTGTGGAGAGAGAAACATTTAACATTTCAGTTCTGTGACCTTTTTTCAGTTTTAATTGTTGTTTCAAAATTACTGAATTCCCCACCTTCTTCCTGGTAAGCTCCAAATATACTACTGGAGATACCTTTCTTCCTTTTCACATCTTACTGCGTTCAAGACTGATCAGATAGTCCCCTTTGTCCCCAACTATGTCTCTCCACCTTCACTAACATCTACAACTTTCAAGATCGACAGCACTTTCAAAATTTGCAACCTCTACCACTACAAAGGAAAAGGGCAAACATTAGCACCTGCACGTTTCCCATCCAAGTCAGGCTTGGAAATATGTAGTCATTACTTCATCACTATGGGAATGCCTACACCACAGTGACTGTAGCAGTTCTAGAAGGCAGCTCTCACCACCTTCTCAAGAGCAATTACGAATTAGCAATAAATGCCGAACTTGCCAGAAATGCATACATTCCATGAACAAATGAAATTAAAAGGTTTTTTAAAACTTACCGAAAGAGCTGCTCACCAATTTGTCTTCTCCTTTGCTTTTCAGCTCTAGTCTATAGACTGTGTCCTTCCTTTTGTTTTCTTTAGGGACAATAAAACTTCCATTTGTGCTCACTTTAAATATCGACCAGGCCTGGGTTTTTGTTTACTGCAGACCTTCCAGTCCTCAATGCCTATGTCTAATTCATCCATTTATGCAAAATACAATGTGAATTCCAGTTACTTTTATTTTATGCGATTTGCTGCCACTTTTATTTGATGCAATAATGGCACACAAAATGTCTTTGGTCAATGTTATGTTTTATTGCACACAGGAAATGCAGAGATCATCATGGAAACAAAATACACTTTCTGTACAGTACTTTTCAGACTTTTGTCACAAATACAAGGGAAGAAACAGCACAGTTTCTCCCTCGAGACACAAGGAACTAATATGTGAGTGTTAAAAAAAAGCAGCAACATAGTTTTATATAAAGATGTGTACACCACAGAGGGCCACACGAGCTCATTAGTGCTGGCATCATGCCGTCACAACTTTAACACAGTCCAATAGACTTTCCGTTCGGAGTTCCTAAACTTAAGATGAAAAACATTCATGAAAGTAATTCAGAGTTTGCTAAGCATTCTACGTTGTGCTTCCCTTTGAAAACTAAATACAATTTTCTGCATAATGTCCTCCAATTTTTATCTTTTTGGTTTGAATATTCTGAGGACTTGTGATTCGATAACTTTATCTCCTGGCCTTGGGCAAGATACAATGACTCTTCTATCTACTTTGCAGTGTCACTGGGTTGTTTCAGATCTGTGGTGCATTTCCAGCATTTTCTGTTTTCATTCGTCTGCTTTCAGGACTTGTATAATTCTGCATCATTTCCATACCTTCTTCAGCATGGAAGTGCCAAGTACTTATGCTGAATGGCTGATACTCAGGTTCACAGAATGATAGGACCGAATGGCCCCTTAACATCCCCTTCCCCACCAGGGCCAGTGAGAGAAATTATTGACCCTGGTGCACCTCCTGTTTTGGTGTCTCTCATCTCGCACCCCCCCCCCCCCCCCCCCGCACTCTCCATTTAATCCCCCCCCTTCATCATCTCCCTGTGTGCTCAGAATTGGAAACTGCAGTCCCATAGCAAAACTTCTTGCCTCTATTTACAAAGCCCATTTAAAGCTCAGCTTTCAGTATGATACACTTTACAACCAAGGCTTGGTCAGACAATTACACAAAACCTGGTTGTTTGTATCATGCAATGAGCTCCGCTTCTTTGAAACTGGTTCTATGCAATATCCAGAGAGCAACATCCAAAAGGCTTGAACCTCAGAAACACCGCAAACAACAATCCCATGAACAAATGGCAGCACGGTAGCATTGTGGATAGCACAATCGCTTCACAGCTCCAGGGTCCCAGGTTCGATTCCCGGCTTGGGTCACTGTCTGTGCGGAGTCTGCACGTCCTCCCCGTGTGTGCGTGGGTTTCCTCCGGGTGCTCCGGTTTCCTCCCACAGTCCAAAGATGTGCAGGTTAGGTGGATTGGCCATGATAAATTGCCCTCAGTGTCCAAAATTGCCCTTAGTGTTGGGTGGGGTTACTGGGTTATGGGGATAGGGTGGAGGTGTTGACCTTGGGTAGGGTGCTCTTTCCAAGAGCCAGTGCAGACTCGATGGGCCGAATGGCCTCCTTCTGCACTGTAAATTCTATGAAATCTATGAAATGAGAATATCTAGAACTAACAGTGACATTTTCTATTGGGGCAAGACTCCTGGTTTCACTTCCAAGTTTAAAAATGGCAAAACCTTCCAGTAAATTAGCCCATTCACCAACAATAATGCTACTACTATCCCCACAATTGGGTTTTGCGAACAGAAAAATTACACCTTGCATTGAGTATAAACATTTTCTCATTTTAAATTGAAACTAACCACATTTACATTTGTCCAGCATGGAACATATAACAGGAAAGTACTGCAGATGCTGTAAATCTGAAATCTGAACAGAAAGAGCTGGAATCACTCAGCAAGTCAGGCAGCATCTGTGGATCGAGAAACTGAGTCAAAGCTTCAGGTCTATGGTCTGCACTAGCTGCACAGATGCTCCCAGAAGTACTGAGCAGTTCCAATATTACTGGAGTAAAAATAACACCAACGGCCAGCCCTCTGAAAAGCAATCAGAATACGTATGAACTTACTTCAGCAAGAATCCCAGCAGCAAATGCCCGACGTTTGATTTGGCACATTATTAAACATGAATTTGAAAAGTTTTATGTTATGAATAAAACAGAAAAATTGCTGAGCAAATAAAAAATCAAAGCAATAAGTTGATAATTTTACAATAATGAGCAATCAATAAAAATTACCATGAAAAAGTGAGAAGCAGCAGGGCTAACTAATGCAGGCCCTTGTGGCACACACTCTACTCTTGCACACACTCGTGCACGCAAGCACACATGTACTCACCCACTTGTATTCACACACACGTGCTCTGATACACACACGCATGCACGCACATGCACACGTGTGCACTCACATACACTGTGCATTCACACACAGATGTGAGCTCACTCACTTATTTACACACATGCTCTCACTCATTCATTACCTCACACACATTTACTCACACAGGGCTTTGCCATCATAGAAGTCTTAAGGAGAGATTGGCAGATATAGGGCCCCAGGCCCAGATACCACCGACTGAGGGAGGACTCAGTAAAGAGGTTAGGAAACCAAGGGCCTTGTCGGGATAAAGTAAATATTGAGGTATTAGGCTGCTTCTCACCAGGTGGGAACTTAGAAGAGTAAAGAAAGCAGCTCCCGACAAGGCCCAAAAAGGTTCATAAGGTTACCAAGATAGTGGGGAGGGGGTGGGGGAGAGAGAGACTGCTAGTTCTGGCACTTCCTACTTGACTAAAGAATTCTGCTGTTCAGAACAAGAATTATCATTGACCATACAGCGGGCAGCATGATGGTGCACTGCTGACTCACGGCACCGAAACCCAGGTTTGATCTCGGCCCTGGATCACTATCTATGTGGAGTTTGTACATTCTCCCCATGTGTGGGTGGGTCTCACCCCCACAACCCAAAGATGTATAGGGTAGGTGGATTGGCCACGCTAAATTGCCCCTTAATTGGAATTAAAAAAAAAAATCATTTACCGTATAGATTGACAGTCTACCTAACCAATTAGCCAAGAGTCCCCTGGATCACGGGACCCAGTGATCAGCACTCGTGCATCTCCCTCTCCAGGGCCTTGCTCCCCATAATGTACAGTCTTTGTAACTTTGTCTAATTTTATAACATTCCAGGCATTCTGTTTTCAGGGACGGCTATCATTTCAGAGTGTTTTCTTTAATGTTACGTACACCAGACAAAGTTTAAATTGAAGCAAATTGAGAAATGTTACGCAGATATGTTTTCTCATCATAATATATACTTTTCAGTTGCCAAAGAGTTAATCAGGGCTTAAAACTATACCTCAGACAGTTGAAAATGACGTTCTAGATATATTTTGTATCAAGGTGTTTCCTCTTGGTGTTTGTAAGAAATCAAAAACAAATCAGTTATAAAAATGAGAATTAACATAGAACAGTACAGCACAGAACAGGCCCTTCGGCCCTCAATGTTGTGCCGAGCCATGATCACCCTACTCAAACCCACGTATCCACCCTATACCCGTAACCCAACAACCCCCCCCTTAACCTTACTTTAATTAGGACACTACGGGCAATTTAGCATGGCCAATCCACCTAACCTCAGTTAATTCTCAGTGTTGGGTGACTTAAGATGTTATATTTTACCCGTGTGAAATCAGAGTGTGGATGGAGCTTGAACAGTAAAACTTAACGCTTTTGAAATACATTTCAGCATTCTTGTTCCATTCTAAGTTGGCAAAATCAAATAATTGATATGAAGTTGCTCTTCAAAGTCACTTCTAAGTTCTCTACAAATGAGGGGTTATTTGTGAGATGACTTATTGTATTGGTTTGGGACGACAAATAGCGAAGCTGACAAATCACAACCTATTCGGAAAGGCCCTTCTCGCACTCAAAGGGCCATCAACTAGTAGACATGAAAATCTCTGCAGATAAAAATGACAATGTTGAGGTGCGGCATCACCATGCTAGAAAATATAAATTAGAGACCAAATTTGTCATTTCATGCTCATATGTCCAGGCTTTTACCCACCTTGATTGCATTGCAGTGAAGCAAGCAGTTTGAACACTGCCCAGCGCGAACATTGCTGTGTCTCCTGGCTGTCAGGATCCCACATGAAATAAACTTCTCCAGCCTCAACTATGCTAAAAGTGGATGAGGGCCTCAGCATAATACCATTTACAACTTGACAACAAATTGAAAACCATGGCCAGGGAGGGGGATGAGCAAAGTTTGCCTCATTTTACGTCATTCAGGGAATTCTTCTGAGTTTCATACCAAGGTGGGTTACAAAACTGGAAAAAAGCACTCCATTCCTCCCAAGCAACATATTTTTGCTTTAAAAGAACAAACGTGACCACCACTTTAATATCACACTTTAAATGTGACAAACATATTCATTTACTTATTCTCCCAATCTTCTGTCTCGAAAAACTCGTAAAAAGTAGTTATATTGACCTTTTTAACAGTAATATTTTGTTTTAAAAGAGATCACAGAAAATATTTTAACGTAAAGTACATTCCTCCCTCCCTCTTGAATTTTAAACAGTTGGGAATATTGAATTATTGAATTTCTAAAAATTGGGAAGGCTGTTGACCATGCCCAAGATTATTTAACCCAAGATCCATTCATCAGTCAAAGGCAGAGATCTTCATCCTGAGAGATTGAGCGACATTACAATCCAGGCTCCGGAGCAGAATAGAGTTGAGTGCTAATCCATTCAATCAATTTCTTTATTGAATACTCAACTCTCAGTCAGTAGGTCACGTGCTCAAACCCCACAAGGGACTTGAGCACAGGTTTTAAACCGCTACTTTAGTGCAGTACAGAGTTAGTGCTGCATTATCAGATTTGCATCTTTCAGGTGAAGCGTTAAAACCAAGGTCCCATCTGCTCTCTCAGGTTGATATAAAAGATCTCATGGCAAATGTAAACAGCAGGGTAGGTCTACTGGTGTCGTTAGCAATATTTATCTCACTGCTTTTTGTGGGACCTTGCCATACCCAACTTGCATTTCCCTGTATTACAAATATGAATGGAGTTGAAAAATACTTAATTAATACTGAAGCACTTTCAGACATTCTGTGTTGTTGTGACATTTGCTGTTCAAGTACAAGTTATTCAATGCAGCTCTTCAAAAATGTCAAAACTTCAAAAATAATGTTTTGGGTATTTTCTTGTTGGAAACAGCCTTCTTCACTGTAAACCTGGGAAAACCAGGACTACAAATGACTGTAATAACTGTGTTTTAGGATCAGTTTGGAGAAAGTGTGCTTGAAGTGCTATGAGTTTTCCCTGCCACCAAAACAAAGTGCTCACTCTCGTGCCTAGCTGACAACCAAAGGAATTCGCTTGCGACAGGCAGATTAGATTGAAACTTCCTTCTGTTTTCGGAAAAAAAAAGAAAAAACTCCATTTGAAAAGTCTCCAATGCACTTTGAGGAAGATGTCCATCTCTGCACGGAATAAAATATTGATGCTCCGTAAGGAAAATAGAATTCCTTCAAGTTGAACTCAATTCACAAATTTGTTCTTGAAGGATCTCACGACTGGTTTTTCAGGCTGAAATGCAAAAAACAAGTTAAAACAGCTGGAATATGTATTGCACTCCATTTAGCAAAGATAATCGCCAAACCTTGCTGCAAAATATATCATAAAGCATACTGTTGCTAGTCTTTGTGCAATGGGATTACTGCCCTATCAGTTATAATTATATTTTGAAGGTTTGTCACCTTTTAAAATCTTGAAGCCTCGAATAGAGACCTGAGTGAGAAATTGCAGGCAATAATTTCTTCTCAGATCTTCCATTTATGCTGCCTGATAACTGAGCAGCACCTCCAGGTCACGGATATTACTGGCTGCCAATAACTTTGCTTTTCCCTCATTCCCTGTAAAAATTGGACAAAGCTTTGCTCATCACCTCATGGTGGGAGGACAGCAACCAGTCTGGACATTATACAAACCTTCACAAGCAGTATGCTTTCCCACACACTTGACTGCCATAATCGCCTCTTCTTTCCCCTTAAAATTGCACTGTGTGTGTGGGTGGATTGATAAGTGTTGTGCTGCCTTACCATTGCGTGGCTCAAGGTGGACCAATGGCTGATGAGTTTGAAGGTGGTGTTAGTTAATTGCCATTTGCCTCTGTATAACACATGCAAATCACAGAGCTATTGCACGGTGCAGGAGGTGCTCCTTGGAAAAAGCAACTTTGAAGAAGTATTCTTTATGTGAAACTACTCCTGGTGCAAGTGAGGACATGTTTGTTATTGATTTCCTCCATTCGGCATAGAACAGACTCTGAAGACAGTTGCTATGAGGAGCTACTTGTATGAATTCTGGATGATGCAGCTGGTGAGTTTATCTCTGGATGGGTGTCAGGATGAAAAAGGAATAAGGAATCTCAGTCTCCCACTGATGTATGAACATGCACAATGGCACCTAGCACAAAAAGTATCTGCAGAGATGCTCTATCCAACACGAAAGCAGGACACAAACAACACTTCATATTTAATTAGACAAAACGAAGATATTACAGGCTGCAATAACCTTTAATACCTGATTTTATAAATATTTAATCTTTTAATCAAATGATACCAGGTGAATTTCAACAATTTGGAAACTATTATTGGTTTTAATTAAACTGGCAGCTTAGGGTTCAATGCAAATTGAAGTGTCACTTTTCTCTGCTCAAGTGTGTAATTACCGTTGACGACCATGCATATACATAGAATATAAATATGACTGAGGACCCAGAGATAAAATGCAGCAGATTTTGATCTGTTTTATTAACAGCAATGGTTTAACATATAAAATTACTTACTGAAACCCTTTCGAATTCCGATTCTACCTCCAACAATCTGTTGGTTAAAATGCAAGTTCCTAACCTCAAGCTGAATGAAGACTTCCTCTCGCACTGGGCCTGTCATTCTCAATGTGAGAGGTATAAGCATGCCATTATGGCCATGCCAAACCATCAAGAATCTACCCCATTTCTGAAGGAAAACATGGCTTTTGTAAAATATTTTAACAGCCCTGTTATTAACTCTGAGACAAGGTGGGAGTCACGGAGGATTGGGGGTGATGTGTTGGGCTGGCTGGGTCGATGTGGACTGCACTTAATGCAGTGTAGCGAGAGACATACATCCAACACTTGATGAGATGCACCACGATTTTTAACATCTAAATTATCATACATGTTCAACTGTGGGTTGACACTATGCTGACTTGAATGGAGACCTGACACCAGCCTGACCAGACTTACTAGCTACCACATGGTGTTCGCACTGGCTAGCTCACGAGCTCTGACTGTCTCAGAGGCTGGGTCCCGAGAGAGCGGGAAAACTGGTGCCCTCTGGCTTTATAGTGGCCGTGTCCTGTCTGGTGATTGGCTGCTCGGTTATGTGTGCTTACTGGTCATCCTGTGTGTCAATCACTGCCTGTCTGCACTCCATTATATACATCGCCCCCCCCCTTTTTTTTTTTTACATTGTTTGCGTTCAGATAATAAATAGTAAGGTGCATGTGCGTGTGGACGTGTATATATGCACGACTATATACAGAATGTGCTAAAATGAACTTGTATACATAGGAAGGTGTCGCTAGTGCAGATGAAACGATAAAAAAGATATTTACAGAGGTCATAACAATGAGGTAACGAAATTGTGCAAAAGTTCAGTCTATAAGTTTAGTCTTTGTGGCGGGCGACAAATTCTGGTTGACCGAACGAGCACCTCAGATCTGTTGGGCTGTCGGGGTCGGAGTCTGGCATGGCCTGCTGTATTGAACGGATGCTTCTGCACCTGGGAACGCTGGATGCTGGGCAGTGGAGCAGATCTGAAAAGGGCTGCGTAGTGGCCAAGCTTGCCACACTGTAGACACCGTCGTGATTTTGCCGGACATTGCCGCTTTAAATGGGCGGAGCCACAATTCGGACATGCCATGACGCCAACGTCAGCGCGTTCCATGCGCCAACGCGCATGTGCAGTGCGGTCGAACGACGTACCCACCTGCTCAGGCTGGTCGTCTGCCTCGCCGTCCCCTCGGTTGTGGCGCGTATGTGCAGGGACCCGGGAAAAGCGCGCAGATTGGCCACTCTCGTTGATACTCAGGCCCTGCATTTGTGCGATGGCCTTCACCCGTTCCTCCTCGTGGGAGGTTAGCTTTGCCATTTCTGCCGCCCTGATGTGGGAGTACCGATTGTTGGCATGTTCGTGGAGAACGCACGTTTCGATGGCGATGGTAAGGGTGAGCTGCTTGACTTTCAGGAGCTGCTGGCGAAGGGAATCGGAGTGGATCCCGAAAATGATCTGATCCCGGATCATGGAATCAGTTGTCGAATCATAGTTACATGACTGCGCGAGGATGCGGAGATGGGTCAAAAAGGATTGAAAAGGTTCATCCTTACCCTGAAGCCTCTGCTGGAAAACGTACCGTTCAAAGCTCTCGTTCACCTCAATGTCGCAGTTGCTGTCGAACTTCAGCAGGACTGTTTTAAATGATGTCTTGTCTTCGCCTTCAGCGAATGTAAGGGAGTTGTAGATGTGAATGGCTGTGTGATCTTCCTGGCGTCCGATACGGCCTCGAGGTCGGTGGCTTCGAGATAGAGTTGGAACTTCTGTTTGAAGATCTTCCAATTTGCACCGAGGTTGCCGGTGATGCGGAGCTGCGGAGGAGGGGGGACGTTTTCTATGTTACCGGATGGCTGATTGCTGGTCAACGCTGATTCACTCAAGGTTGGTTCATCAATTTTCAGCATCACTACCTAGTACCATGATGTGTTGGGCTGGCTGGGCCGATGTGGACTGCACTTGATGCAGTGTAGCGAGAGACAGACTTCCAACACTTGATGAGATGCAACACGATTTTATTTAACATCTAACTTATCTAAACTAAACATGTTCAGCTGTGGGTTGACACTATGCCGACTTGAATGGAGACCTGACACCAGCCTGACCAGACTAACTGACTACCACATGGTGTTTGCACTGGCTGCTGCTCACGAGCTCTGACTGTCTCAAAGGCTGGGTCCCGAGAGAGCGGGAAAACTGGTGCCCTCTGGCTTTATAGTGGTTGTGTCCTGTCTGGTGATTGGCTGCTCTGTTTTGTGTGCTTACTGGTCATCCTGTGTATCAATCACTGCCTGTCTGCATCTCATTATATACATAGATGTATATTATGACAGCGGGTAGGGTTCCAATATTGGATGAGATATCTACAAGAAAATACAGAATTTCTGAGGTTACGTTTTTCACATAATCATCCCATTTGAAGCCTCTGGATCATTTCCGGACTCTGCCAGAGACATATCCAATACTTTGTGACATATATAAGCACGAGGCAGGTGATTGATGATATGTTCATTAGAACTAGCAATTTCTGAACTTTGCATGCAGTGATGCCAATTAGAATGTGGGGCTGCTTAGAGTTCTGTGTCTGACTGGTTTCTCTTGGTCACAGCGCATCAGCTGCATAAACCTTGCAATCTGTGTGTCCCAGGTCAACCAGGAATATTAGTCAACAGCAAGGGCATCAACTCTACCAATACTTAGCTGGAGTACAACCACAAAAGCTATCTATGCAGTTTTGTGCACAATTCCAAGATTACTGTAGTGTTTCAAGCTATCGAACATCTTTTAACCTGCAAGTAAATTTGAGGAGTATCTTTTCGAACATAGAACATACAGTGCAAAAGGAGGCCATTCGACCCATCAAGTCTGCACCGTTGTGAAGCCTCAGTGTTATCCACTTGTGCTACCGTGCTGCCCAATGGTATATCTTGCCTCCAATAAGTTGCTCTCCTCTCTGCCACCCAGCTACCGGGTTCATTCATTGCAATGATGATATCTGTTAGGGGACGAGGGAGACTCCCATTTCAAACTTGGCAGTAGTCACATGTCAGAAGGTTTATCAATGAGGTCAAAAATGGCGACAGTGAATGTCATATGACCACCAGATGTGTAATCGAACAGGCCACCAGAATACCTAAGAAAGGCTTTAGACATCAGACAGATCTGAAGGTGTCCTTCAATATCTACCAGCCAGGGTTATGGCATGTTGTACTTTGCACAGGAGCAAGGAAAGAGCAGACCTATAGCTGGGTGGAGTTCATTCGGTGAGCAATAGTGATAGAGGGGTAGATGTTAATGTGAAGAAGTGTAGAGAGGAATGGGTACAACTGCAAAGTAAGTGGATGGAAGGAATAATGTGAGAATTTGAGAGGGCATAGGTGAGGGGGAATAGGACGATGTGCACAGCAAGATGTAGCTGAATATGCAAGTGTACTCTCCTGACCTGGTGGGATCATTAAAATGCTACAAAAGGGTGCAGATGGTAGTGACATTGCCAACCGTTGGTGATGCTTGGCCACAATTTTTTTCTTTCGAGGCTGCAGATGGCTGGTACTGCCTGACACAACAATCTGAGATTTCTGAAAGGCTGCTGTTTGACTGTACCTAGGAAACCCAGCCTCCACCTCTATATCTTGGTAGTGCCTCCCATAAGTTGCTCTCCTCTCTGCCACCCAGCCACCAGGTTCATTCATTGCAAGCTAATGTTGCTGGTACTGGTCATATTGGACATCATCCAAGGCCCAATAAAAGACAGATAAGGTACCCCACCCCCTCCACGCCCCGTATGCTGTAACTCAGAAAACCCCAAAGTGTGCAAGATAAATTCCCATCAGTAGTACTGTGAACAAGTCTATTCCCAGCAGCAGATAAGAAAGCAGCTATGAATACGAAGCAATATTTCCATGAGAAGGATTAATCTCAATTTGCACTGTGTTCATGTCATTTCATAGAATTCATAGAATTTACAGTGCAGAAGGAGACCATTCGGTCCAGCGAGTCTGTACCGGCCCTTGGGAAGAGCACCCCACCTACGCTCACACCTGTACCCTTTCTCCGTAACCCACCTAGCCTTTTTTGAACACTAAGGGCAATTTAGCAGAGCCAATCCACCGAACCTGCACATCTTTGGACTGTGGGAGGAAACTGGAGCACCCGGAGGAAACCCACGCAGACACGGGGAGAACGTGCAGACTCCACACAGACAGTGACCCAAGCTGAGAATCGAACCTGGGACCCTGGAGCTGTGAAGCAACTGTGCTAACCAATGTGCTACCGTGCCACCCTTTCACTGGTGAGTTTCAGGCAGCCTGGGAATCCGTGGAAGTTGAGTTAAATTTCAAAGTGAATTGAAATATTGCTCCGATTGAGAGATTAGCATTTGTTGATTGTCAACCATCTCTCTTGAGGGTTGCATGCGAGCAGCCAAATGTCCTCGACCTGAACAGTGAAATCAGTGAATTGGACTTCCCAATGTGTCAGCATTTTGTCGGTATTAATCTGTTCACATCCAAACCCACACTTGTGCCAAAACCGCATGAATGGCCAAACAGGCGTAACGACTTGAGGTTAATTTTTCAGCCATCCTTTTCTATTTAGGGATACCCCATTCTTTTGAAAGACTCTCAACTGTCATTCAAATCCTGAATAAATCCATATCCCATTCACAGATGCTCAAGATGCATTGTACATTATTCATATATATTACCAGCAATGTCACTTGAATATCGCTCAGATCTTTCTTCTATTGAGTAACATAATACAGCAGAGTCTTTATCACTAATGGGAGTTACTAACAGTCTAGCTGATGTGATTTGATGATTGCTGCATTCTTGCATCTCTTTTAATTAAATTATAAATTATGGTATCACTCTGTTTTTGAAGCTGCTTAACTCAACCATGTAATGAGTAGTTTGAGGTTGAAATGCTGATTATGCTTTTGCTGTATTAAATGACAGCTCCTTTCCAGACAGCAATACATTTTTGTTAACAGGGCTGTTTTATCAAAAGACTTCATGTCATTCCAAGAGCTACATCAAACATATGAGGCTCGGGGGTTGCTAATTTGTGCAACTTTGCACATGTGTAAGGTACATGAAAAGTCAAGCCAATCTAGTTAGTGGTAGGATCATTATTTGCACTTGAAATTACCAGCTCGTGGGTTCCTAAATGTCGAGGAGTCAGCAATTTCTAATTGTTTCACTCGTGCAGCAGACCAGTGTAGCGCAATCAGAACACTGCTGCTTTTGGTTAAGCTCTTGCTTTCAACCACGGAATATAGATTTTGCTAAATGTTTCACATTCCAGATTCCGCTGTCGTTGGTTCAACTCATAGTTCATTTTGGTTCCTGGGCAGGAACTTATTCTTCCACAGTAATGTTTACACCAGAGATTTTCCATCAGTAAGTGCTGAGAATAATCTGGTTTTAAGTTTTAAAATTCATGGTTGTGCATGGAAAATGGTCCCAGGATCAAAAGTCGCATGGTTTCTCAATAATATCACAGCCAAGAGGAATACAATCAGTTCCAGCTACCAACCATTGGAAGAATAGAAAAGGGTACTATATAACCCGTACAAGATGGGGTTGGAGAATTATTCTCCCTGTGAGCCTCAGCGAATATGAGCTCCCCTGCTGTGGGTGCGGGGAGCCGAGGCCATTCATGATGGGGATCTGTATAAATTCGGCCAGGTATTCAGATGGGATCTGATGTACATTGTAAGTATAATTATTTTGCAATAAACCAAGTTTTCTTTTGACCAACTCAGTTCGGACTCATTTCTGGCTGACTAAAGGTACAATATTAAAAAGTTAGGAAATTTATATAATGAAAGGAAATGAAATTTGATTAAATTTAATTTGAAAATCATTGTTAACTGCAGCTCAGTGAGCGGCATCCTCAATTCCGAGTCAGGTTACAATTCCGAGTCCTACTGTAGCGCTTATGCACATAAAAACTAGACTTAATTGCACTCTGGTGTGGTACTGAGGGAGTGCTGCTCTGCCAGAGGTGGTTTTTTTTTGATGAGGCAGCCAACTATCTTCAGCTGCTTCATCAATGACCTTCCCTCCATCAGAAAATCAGAAGTGGGGATGTTCATGGCAGATTTCACAATGTTCAGCATCATGCACAACTCCTCAGATGCTGAAGGTGCCGGTGCCCATGTGCAGCAAGACCTTGACAGCATTCAGGCTTGGGCTGATAATTGACAAGTAACACTCGTGCCACACTAGCATCAGGCAATGACCAACAAGAGACAATCTAACCATCTCCCCTTCACATTCCATGGCACCATCATCGCTGAATTCCCCCACTATCAACATCCTTTAGGTTACCACTGACCAGAAACTGAACTGGACCAACCATATAAATACTGTGGCTACCCAAAACCTTTCCAACATCAACAAGGCACAAGTCAGGAGTGTGATGGAACACTCCCCACTTGCCTGGGTGAGTGCAGCTCCAACAATATTCAAGCACTTTGACAGCATCCAGGACATAGCAGCCCACACCAGCTTTAACATTCATAGAACATAGAACATGGAACAGTACAGCACAGAACAGGCCCTTCAGCCCTCAATGTTGTGCCGAGCCATGATCACCCTACTCAAACCCACATATCCACCCTATACCCGTAACCCAACAACCCCCCCCTTAACCTTACATTTATTAGGACACTACGGGCAATTTAGCATGGCCAATCCACCTAACCCGCACATCTTTAGACTGTGGGAGGAAACCGGAGCACCCGGAGGAAACCCACGCACACAGGGGGAGGACGTGCAGACTCCACACAGACAGTGACCCAGCCAGGAATCGAACCTGGGACCCTGGAGCTGTGAAGCATTTATGCTAACCACCATGCTACCCTGCTGCCCCTCCCTGTACCGCCATTGCACAGTGGCAACAGCATATACCATCTGCAAGGTGCACTGCAGCTACTCATCAAGGTCAAACCTGTGACCTCCACGAACTAGAAGGACAAGTACAGTAGATGCATGGCAACACCATCACCTGCAAGCTGCCCTCTAAGTCACGTACCATTTTGCATCGGCACTATATCACATTTTGCTGCCCCACATCTCATCAAGAAGAAATAAAACTGAGGCCCCGTCGGCACTTTTAGGTGGATTTAAAGATCCCGAAGCATTGTTTTGAAAAGCAGGAAGATGCCCGCATTAGTATTTATCCCTCAATCCACATTCCAATATAAATTATCAGATGTCTGTTTGAGGGTACTTACTGCTTACAAATTGTTGCAGCGTTTTCTACATTACAACAGCAAATATAGTGCTGAGAATTTTTGGTTTTCATTTCTCCAACATGCAGACCATTTTTTACTAAGTCTGAAACCCGTCACTTCTCAATAGTCTGCAGCAGTTTTCTGTGCATTTATGAACCCCAGTATTTGGTGAGATTCTTGTCAGCCAAGCTATCCTTCAGCACCATGGACAGTGCAAGCATGCATCATTTCAGCAGCTCCCATTTCTCCTCATTAGCACTCTGAGATATTTACATTTAATCCCTGTTTCAAAAACATACAGAGCTCATACAATCCTGGGATTATTGGCTAGAAACAGTTTGAACATTTGCAACAAGCACATCAAGTTACAGGTAAACTGCTGCAAGACACCATCAGCCTTTTTGCAAGGTTACATTTTCCCCTGTAATGAGATCATAGAACATAGAACAGTACAGCACAGAACAGGCCCTTCGGCCCTCGATGTTGTGCCAAACAATGATCACCCCACTTAAACCCACGTAACCCGTAAACCCGTAACCCAACAATCCCCCCATTAACCTTACACTACGGGCAATTTAGCATGGCCAATCCACCTAACCCGCACATCTTTGGACTGTGGGAGGAAACCGGAGCACCCGGAGGAAACCCACGCACACACGGGGAGGACGTGCAGACTCCACACAGACAGTGACCCAGCCGGGAATCGAACCTGGGACCCTGGAGCTGTGAAGCATTGATGCTAACCACCATGCTACCGTGAGGCCCCGTGAGATCCTACAATAAATTTGCAGCAAAGGGTTTTGGCTCATGCTGATCAGCATTTTAACTCTCTATATTGTCACAATTCATAACCACAAGGTGGATATGATCATTGAACTCAGTGTCCGCCGTATGCCGTTTGGATTTCTCTCAACTTGGCTATTTTCATTGGACACGACTGCAATTTGAAGTTTGTTGGAAATAGTAAGGGTGAGGGTTCCCCATGGGTAATGCAAAAACATGTACCAGTTATCACCTTGCTGCAATGAGAGGTAGTACAACCACCAATTCCAAATATTTCAGAAAATGTCAACACCCAGGAGAGGTCCTTATTCACTTCAGCATCAGATCGATATTGTGTACTGAAATAACACATGCTTCCCATAATCCAGCCCCCCTTCTGGAGTGAGTCGAGTAACGTGGTTGATTTTAGAATGGTGATCGCCAGTTTCAGGGTTAGCACATGTCAGTTCGATTTCTTGGGCCGATTAATGCAAAAATATTAAGTCAATATTTTGCCTCGGTTAGTGAGCCTCCAATTAGCTAAACAGCTTCACTCTTTTTTTCAAACTGTAGAGCAGTCAGTCCATCAAGTGCTGTCTTCACTGAGGCCAACTCAGTCTAATTGTGATTCAGACTGGGAACATCCCAGTCTGCATAGCTCAGTGGCATACACCAGGCAATTCGTATTCTTTCCAGTCATGTCGTCCACTGAGACGTCATGACTTCTGAATCGAGGAATATGTTCCTTTAAATAGCTATGAAAGTTAACTGTTACCCGCTGACACTTTGGAGTCTCAAGGTACTGGATGTCTCATTTTTACCTACTGATGAGCCTATCATTTCACATTGGAAATGAAAACAGTGCACAGGACCCTGACACAAAGACGCCAATCTCTTAAAAACAAAAAGCAATAAGCTTGGATTTCAACACAGCAATTATTCATTTAGGCATGTTTTGACAAGTGAACAAGCACTGATCAACTTTTTTATTTTCTTGGCTTCGGCCTTAGGTCCTGGGGGGATTCGAGGAGGTGGGGAGAGGAGAGCTCGAGATGTGTGCTCCTTCGTGGTAAATCCGCTACTGCTTCATACTGTGTAGAGCCTTGGGACATTTTATTATGTTAAAGTGATTACATAAATTCAAGTTGCTGTTATAGAACAGTACAGCACAGAACAGGCCCTTCGGCCCTCGATGTTGTGCCGAGCAATGATCACCCTACTTAAACCCACGCAACCCGTATACCCGTAACCCAACAATCCCCCCATTAACCTTACACTATGGGCAATTTAGCATGGCCAATCCACCTAACCTGCACATCTTTGGACTGTGGGAGGAAACCGGAGCACCCGGAGGAAACCCATGCACACACGGGGAGGACGTGCAGACTCCACACAGACAGTGCCCCAGCCGGGAATCGAACCTGGGACCCTGGAGCTGTGAAGCATTGATGCTAACCACCATGCTACCGTGAGGCCCCTGTTGCTGTTGTTGAGATGAGAATTGTTGGTCCAACTGGCAGTTCAAATCATGAAATCCCTACAGCACAGAAGGAGGCCATTTGGCCCATCAAGTCTGCACCGACTCTCTGAAAGAGCCCCCTCCCTTGGCCCACTCTCCTACATTATCACCATAACTCCACCTATCCTGCAGATCTTTGGACCCTAAGAGACACCTTAGCATGACCTATCCACCAAACCTGCAGATCTTTGGACTGTGGGAGGAAACTGGAGCACCTGGTGGAAACCCACGCAGACACGGGGGAGAAAGCGCAAACTCCACACAGATAGTGACCTAAGGCTAGAATTGAACCTGGGTCCCTGGTATGTGAGGCAGCAGTGTTAACCACTGTGCCCTCCTTTGATATTTAAGCAGGGGGGGGAAGGCAAGTGACAGAAAACTAAAGTAAAATGATACGGTCATCAAAGATGGCATGCAGTATTAGGTGGAAGATAAGATGCGGGATTCTCCGATAATGGGGCGTTTTACCACAGCTTCATCTGGCCCTGAGGAGCAGCGATCCTGCGCCGCACAGGTGGCCAGCACGGCACTGGAGCGCTTCATGCAGCTCCAGCTGCCGATTCGAGCGGCAGCACAGGCAGTGCGGGTCCGCGTATGTGCGCCACGGGTCCACGCATGTGCGCCATGGCCAGCGCGAGTCTGCGTAAGCGCATGGGTTGCCTTCTCCGCACCAGCCCCAGGGCAACATGGCAGAGCCCTACGGGGCCAGACGCGGAGGAACATAGGCCCCCCGGGATTAGCTCGCCCGCCCATTGGTAGGCCCCGATCGCGGGCCTGGCCACCGCGGGCCTGGCCATCGTGGACCCCCCCCCCACCCCCAGAGTTGGATTCCCCCTCCCTCACACCAGGATAGCCCCTACAGCGTGAACGCTGGTGGGTAGGACCACACGCGAATGACGCTGGCGGGACTCGGCGGGCACTTGGCCCGACAACACCGGCGGGCCGCGTTGAGCGAGCCCCCGACTGGCGGCGCGGTCGGCGGAGAATCGCCGGACAGGGGTCGGAGCGGCAGTGCGTAATTCGCGTTGTTTCCCCCCCCCCGCCCCGGCGATTCTCCAACCCAGCGTGAGGTCGGAGAATCCCGCCCAAGTTGTCAGTTGAGGACACAAGCCAGCAGCCAATGGGGAATGAATGTATGTGGAAGATGATAGTACCGCTGCGGTCCAACTCAGATGATCTGTTTTCTTCTGGTTCAGTGACAGCACATTCAGAGTGACTTTGTGCGACCACAGAATATCTCCAATGTCTGGCCCTGAAACCCATCAATTACAAAAGGCCATTTTGCAGACTAAAATGTTCCTTTAATGGAGAACCACTGAAATCATGGGTTTCTGTTGCAAGGGAAATACATTTTAGGAAAGCCTTTTTGAACATATAGTTTCGTCTCCCTTGAAATGAAAATCGTCTCCCTTCCCTTAAGCAGTTTGAGAATTCCACTTCAAAATCACGGTGGAAATGTTGTTTGATGGACATTTTTATTTTTACAAGTTTAATTGAACGATCAGACCATCTCTGATATCATTGTCACAAGTTCATGTCAAGTGGGACAGTTTTACTCATTTTCAGTGAGCTTGTTCTCTTGAATTTACATTCAAATAGGAAATTCAATCTCCACGAGTACAGTACGAGTGTGTTGGGCTTGAGTTCCCCTCTATCTGTAGAAACAAACAGCCACCAAATGTGCAGGACCAGTATTTTGTGTTGATAAAATTGAACCTAAAAGGCTAGTAATGACACGGGATCATTAATGTCCTATCGGGCAGGAAATCTGCCATTCTTACCTGGTCTGACCGACATGTGACTCCAGATCCACAGCAATGTGGCTGACTCTTGACTGCCCTCTGAAATATCCTCGCGAGCCACATGAAGTCAATACCATTACCGTTTCACAATTAAAAACAAAGTCCAAAGTGCTATTTTCCCAACAGCAGAGTACCGAACATGTTCTTGTTGGAAATATCCCTTTGGAGTTTAAAATAAAAGCATAGAGGTCAGAACAGTTCATGTCACTTGAATTTGAAACTACTGGCTTTTGGGAATTCACGAAGGACAAAAATTGTTGGAGTTCCTGTCTGCCTGAGTCGTGTGGCATGAAATCTGTCATTTTGTACTTGGATACCTCCAGTTGGTGCTTGACATCAATGTCTCCACATTTAGCATTCTCTGGAAACTGCTAGAGATTTGTGCTTACATAGTAAGATGAGGTCTCGCTGTGCCCTTTTTCCATGTGTCTTGGATGTTGACAGTTTTGTGACCCCCCCCCCCCGCGCATGATTTACAGATAAACTTCAGATGCATTGCTCCGTTACAGGTCTGACAGTGTTTTTCTTCCCCATGAGAACCACATGAAATCTATAATTCCCAATGAGAACCACATGAAATCATTCTAAGAAATCTGGCAATATTTCCTATAATTATGGTGTGGAGGTGTTGTAGTTCTGTGAAACTTCTCAAACAACATTGAACACACTTATTCTGGAGGTCACAAGGAATTGCATCTGGTTGGTGATCAGCTATTATCGCAATTATTATTTACACCTTCCATTATTCCATAGAAAAGGACCATGCTGGTTATGAAACAGAATGTTAAAGAAAGCAAATCGCAAGACAAGGGTTGACAGCTGTGTCAGCTGCCAGTAATACTGCTGTACTCAGTTTGCCACCCCATCCAACCAATACAACACTATTGAGCTGCCTTTAATTCCCACTGTATATTCAAATTATGTAAAGAGTGGTTAATGACTCCAAGCTGACAGCTGGGAAAATAAGTATCCCTGTTGGTATGAGGCTAGACTTTGACAGAAGTGATTTTCAACAGCGAACCATCTGACACAGTGAATAGCAGTTTCAAGGGGCTGGGAGGCTTGCATCTGTGGGGACATGAGCATGAAGAAAATGATGGCTCACCAGCTGATTCGCCGGGACAGCGCTCGCCAGCCTCCTGCTAACAAGTTGGAGCAGAATTTCAGCTGTACTTGCTCAGCCAACCCCAGCCAGCTCCAATAATGGCGCCGAGGAGACCAGCCCCAGGATTTGGGGACTCTGACCTAGGGAGGCTCCTAGTCATGGTGGAGGCCAGGAGGGATGTGTTGTTCCCCTGAAGGTCCGGGAGAGTGAGCCACAAAGAAACCAGTGCTGCCTGGGATGAGGTGGCAGCAGCCTTCAAGTTGGGGAGTGTGACCAGGAGACTGGCCTTCAGTGACGGAAAAGGTCAACGACCTACGCCGGGCAGCATGAGTGAGCTGACACAATGCCCCCAGGCGACCCCCACCCCTCTCTGCCCCCCCCCCACCATAGCGAACCACACGTGTGGATAATGATGCCCTCTTTGTGTCTCCTCAGGAAAAGCTCGCCTATAATTGGCGGGAGAGGGCATGGAGTGACAGTGGGGTGCTGGGCATCAGAATCCTCACCTCATTCAAGGACTGGGCCTTGGAGGTGACTTGTGGTCGAGGTCAGGGTGGTCACCAAGGCGGAGGCTGGCGGATGCCGCAGAGGTGAGGAACCACCAGGCTTCACCCAGAGGACCTGTCAAATGTGAGTACTTACTGACTGATCCATTCCCTGCCATTGACCACATGTCCATTCTCCCGCAGGTCCTCCAGCCCGGATGGTTGGCCCATCCCGGGCGACCCCCTCTCCTGACTCCGAGGAGACCACCTCGGAGGAGAGCTCTGTGGATGCATCTGTTATAGTCGCAGCACAGCTGTCATCCCCACCCTCCACCAGCGTAGATACACATAACAGTGAGAAATACTAGTGGACAGGTTCTTCGGGCACAATCTGCTGAGCAACACACTGCTGCTGATGTACATCAGGTCAAGGCTGGAACCCCCAGACGAGGCAGTAGTCGGAGGGTTGCTTGATCCCAGGACGGAGCTGGATCCCAGCTGATGCTGAGCCTCTGGAAGTGGGTTACCCGAAGCTGATAGAGACGATAGGGAGCGGCCGGGAAATTCAGAGGGAGATGTCAGCGTTGCTCCAGCAGATCCATAGGAGTCCCAGAGGCTTCGGGCGCAGGAGACTGTGCCGGCAATGAGTGGAACCAAAGTCAACACTGCCAAGATGGCGACCACAGTGCAAAGCCTGGTGCACAACGTCGGCACCTTGAAAATATCCAAGGCGTTGCGCGGATGGTGACGGCCATGACTGAGGCCATGCAAGCTGGTGGCATTGGATGGTCAAGAGACTCTTCACTTTGCTAACATTCTGTGTCTCTCCCCCTTCCCCCTATAGAGACATGGATTTTGGACTAGCTACACTTGCTATCTATATTGCCGTTGCTGCCATTGCAGATGCACAGTAAAGGGTACGCCAGAATCAGCCCAGGAAGGACCCGCCCCAGAAGAGCAGGGACTAGCGGTGAGGCTCAAGTGCCAGCCATCCAACAGGCTGAGGAGGAGGTGAAGGAGGCGTTGCATCAGACCATGTCTATATGGTTGGCACCTGTCCTTCTAGGAGCTGCCGGACCATGTGTGCCACTGATGACTCTGGCTCACGAGGGAGACTGTAGGGATTCTATGATTACCATCACACCCAGCAGTCAAAAGAGGGACCCAAAGCAGGGGAAATGACTGACTCATCCCTGAAGGGGAACCACAGAAGTCCCAGTCCACAACAGGAATACACACCAACTGTTTGGGCCTGAAAAAGTAAAGGTGCAAACAAAAATAAACATTAACTCACACCAAGGGACCTTCCTCTAACATAGTGAGGACAGAACTAATCCTACCAATCCCTCATCCCACTCCAGCTCTGCTCATCCTCCCCCGCAAGGACACAGTGGGCGAAAGAGACTGTAGACAAATCCCTAACTCAGCATAACTTGAAAAAAATTCTGAAATCAGGATAACCAACGGTGCAGGACATCGTACCCTGAATATTCACTTCCCTGCAAGCAATTATGCTGACAACAAAATTATTAGAGAGTAAAGTTCAGGATAACAACTAACATGCGAGGAAGGTATCAAGATAATGACTTCTCCACCGTTCCATTAAGAATGTGGAATCAAGGATAAAGCAGGAACAAAAACATCGAGCAATATTCAGGATCTTCCACGGATTCCAGTGATTGAAACATGAAACCTCATTGTTTCCAGCAGGCCATCTCACTTAAGCAAAGACAAGGGGGGCAAGTGAGGTGGGGGGGGGGCCTTGACCAGCATCAGGAACAAGACATCGGACCAGGGGTTGCGAGGCCAATCCCACCCCCCGGTCTCAAAGACAGCGTTAAATATGCTCCATTGATGGTGCTCCCTCTGCAACAAGACGTGTGCCTCCAACGCCTTCATGAAAACGTCCCGCAACTCTTGAACTTGGGCACTGATGACTTATACCGCAGAGCCCAGACATTCAGGCGGCTTAATATTATCGTTAGCAGCCAGTATCTGTTGGTGCACACAGCACCATCAGGATGGGAGACCTCCCAAAAGTAACTGCGCCATTGAAGGCAAGGCCCCACCCCAACTCCTTCCAGCCACCATGGATCAATGAGGGTTTAAGCATTTTGTCTCGATTCGAAAGTGCCAAAACACTGACCAACTGGCATAGTAAAAACTATGCAGACCAAGAAAAGACATAAAGTAAATGTGCACACGGATAAATAAAAAAAAGGTTAAAAGGTGAGCAGAGCTGGAGCTCACAAAAGACACAGCCGCTCACACACTCACCACGTGACACCCCATGTAAGAGCTTTGACACACGTGAAGTACCGTGAACAGTTCTGGCCTTCAAATTACAAAAAAGAACGTAGAATTGCTCAAGAAAACACAAATAAAAGACTAAATAAAGGAGGAAAAGGGGACCGAGTGATTACAACTATCAGGAAAGACTGAGCCAGCTGGAAGTTTTTTTTAAGGGTAGACGGTCAGGTGATTTCATAGCGATCTTTAATAGCGCTCACTGGGTCAGAGGTCGAGCTGTTTCCATTCCGGAGGAGTCCAAAATTATGGACTATAAATACAAGATGGTTCACAATAAATTCACGCAGGAACTCAGGTGAAACGTATTTATTCAGAGACTGATATGGAACTTGCTGATAAATGGAGTAATTCAAGTAAATAATATGAGTGCATTTAAGGGAAAGGCAAATAAGCGAGAGGGGAGCTGCAGGACACATCAATCGAGTGAGATTAATTGAATAAAATGGGAGCAGGTCTGTGGAGCACATTAACACTGGCATAGGCCTGTGGAAAATCCCAGTTTCTCTGTTGTAAATTCTGTGTAATCTAATCTCAGGTTGATAAATTAATCAAGCTTTGCCCTTATTATCCGGACCCCTCAATTCAGATTGCTGCTTTTTAATTGCTCTTAGCTATCCATTATTCAGTGTAATTTGTTAAAAAAACAGATGGCATTTTGGAAACTGGCACAAGACGTGCTGTAGTGCTCTTGTTTATATCGCATCAGGTTGTCCTACTGACAATCTCTTCCTCCTGTGGGAATGAGCTGCTCTTGCTAACTTCAGTGAAGCGTATCGATGACAACCACTCAGCTTAATTTAACGCAACTGCACCGTATTAAAGGCACAAAACACAAAGGGAGGGAGATCTGAATTTGAGACGAATGATGATTAAAGTCAAATGGCACAACCTTTGGAAACTTGGCATCCTCCCCAGTGAAGAAATGGGCCTTATTATTAATTGGAAAGCCTTGAAGGCAACTTTTAATGGCATACAAATTTAAAATAGAGGAAATCAGTGCACTTGGAAGCATACAGGTTTAGGATTGCCAGTGCTTTTACAGAAACACAGCTCAATACATCAGTTCTGTTCTATTACATTAGTTCTTTCTTTCCCATGGAGCTGTTGCATTTTAAATTAATCGGCAGCTCCTGGCACTGTGTACGCAAAGATTGGCACAGGCTGGAGATGAGAAGGTCCTGACTGCAGAGACCCAGTTTCATCTTCAGACTTTGAGCGACACAGACCAAGGCACACTTTCCCTCCATATGAACGTTGGACTTTTATCCAGTAAGCACGTTTGACTGACGAATGTTTGATTTTGCATTCCAGCAAGCCACGTTTCTTACACTGAACGCTACAGGTCCAGAACTACACCCTTCTAATCTCCAGTGTCGGCGGTGTGTAACAATCTGGGGCAGGTTACCGAAAACCCATGCATTAATTTTAAATTTATACTCGGGTCTCGACAGAGATGAAGAAAAGTTTTGCAGAAACAGAAAATGTTTGAAGCACATTGCAAACGCACTGAAGAGAGTCAGAAAAGGTTTAAATGGTTCCAGGAATTAGAAACTTAAGTTATGCAGCTAGATTGGAGAGGTTGGGACTGTTCTTCTTGGAGAGAAGAAGGTTAAGAGGAGATTTGATAGAGATGTTCAAAATCATGAAGGGGATGAACAAAGTAGATAGAGAGAAAATTGTTCCCATGTGTAAAAGGATCAAGAGGGCACAGATTTAAAGTGATTTGCAAAAGAAGCAATTGTGATCGAAGAAATAAACTTTTCACACAGCGAGTGGCTCGGGTACGGAATGCACTGCCAGGGTGTGCTGGAGGCAGATTCAATCGAGGCATTCAAGATGATTACTTGAATAGAAACAATGTGCAGGGTTATGGGGAAAATGCAGCAGGGTGGCACTAAGTCATGATGCTCATTTGAAGAGTGTTGCAGACACAATGGGCCAAATAGCATAACAAGTCTGTGATACTGTGAAATACTCAACAGGTCAGGCAGCATCTGTGCAGAAACAGAGTTAATGTTTCAGGTCAATGCCTTTCATCAGAATTGGACATCAGGGAAGGGAGTGCAGCAAGCTCAGAGACAGGTTGGAGTGAGTGAGGGGAGCAGAAGGCTGGTGTGACTCTGGCAGTTCACAATGAAAAGACCAAGAGAGGAGAAGAGGACAGGGTGAGTGGTCCAAGTGGAGGGAGAATATAAGGGTCCACTGTCATGGGGTGCACACCCTTCCGTATTTGATACGGAAGTGAAGCTGATGGAAGATGAGCTTAACATCGTGCCGGGCTTAAGATTCATTGAGTTGACGAATGGAGCCGAAGCCTTTATTCAGGTCAGAGCATTCAGGATCAAAGACTGGAAGGCTGGAGGTTACTGTGAACTCATGGCTCGGGCTGAGATTAGAAGAATTGATGGGGACGGAGGGAAGTGAAGGAGAAGAAAGAGCTGGATGGACTTGTACCCATGAGTCATAGTAGCTTACAATTCTTCACACCGGAAAGGAAACAAAAGGTTTTCCGTTATGGTATCAGATGTGGTGAAGGATGAAATTATACTGCAGTTGGCATGACTGAAGGAAGAGATTGAGAATGTGTATGCAAGGGCAGAATGGTGGCGCAAGTGGTTAGCACGGTTGGTGCCGAGGTCCCAGGTTCGTTCCTGACTCTGAGTCAGTCTGTGTGGAGTTTGCACATTCTCCCCGTGTTTGCGTGGGTTTCTCCCCCTCAACCGAAAAGATGTGGATTGGCCTCGCTAAATTGCCCCTTAATTGGAAAAAATGAATTGGATACTCTAAATTCATATTTTAAAAAAAGAGAATGCGTATGCAGGATCAACCAAGAATCACAGGACATGACAAAAGTTGCTTTCGGAAAAGTTGTCTATTCAAGAAATATTTGTCATTGAAAGTGAATCAGAAACATGAAGAATGGAATTTTAATAGAAATCCACGTGTAGGGGAAAAATATATATGAGGTGGCTCTCGTGAGAGTGCTAAAATTGTTCCCTTTTCTCTCAGTTTCAGGGGCATTTTTCTTTTGAAAACCCACATAATTAATGGGGTAAGGATCCTATATGAGTCAAATGCTCAGAAATGTCAGGGGAAAGAAGGTGGACAGCAGACATTCATTGGTGAAATTGGAGGCCTCACAGAGTTCATCGGCAGATAAAATTGTGGAGTCAGCCTCTGCGGTACTTTTGAGTACCGTGGCTAAGGAATTTGATAAACACTGACGTGTTGTGTCGGAGGACCTCCGGAAATCAATGGAGGAGGCCTCAGCCCCCATCCAAGCTGCTCTGGAGAAGACTAATGAAAACGTGAAAGCCCATGGAGCCACGATAAAGGATATGGAAGTGGCCCTTTCAAGACACAGTGATCATATTACTCCATTGAAAGCGGAGATATCTTTTGTGGCTGAAGCAAACAAATCATTGAAGACCAAGTTAAATGATTTAGAGAATCATCCGGGAGGCAAAATGTTTGAACTGTGGGGCTGCCAGATGGGATGGAAGGCCCAATGCACATGGAGTACTTTGCAGAGATGTTTGGGAAGATAGTGGCGGAGGGTGGATTCGCATCTCCTCCTGAGTTGGATCGAGCCCACCGTACAGTCCGGCAGAGGCTTCGTCTTGAGTTCTACCACGTGCGCTAATAGTAAAGTTTCATAGCTTCAAAGACAAAGAGCGTGTTCTGAGATGGGCAAGGGAGCACGTGGCTTCAAATGGAAAGACCATGCCATTAAGTTTTACCAAGATGTGGGAGCAGAGCTGGCGAAGAAGAGTGTTGCATTCAACAAAGCAAAGGCCGCCCTGTCCAAAGTGGCGTTCGGTTCAAAAGTGGTGCACCCGGCGTGGATTAAAGTGACTTTCAAGGGAAAGGATGATTTATTTGATGTGCCGGGAGAGGGGGGCTCCTTTGTTAAGAAACATGACCTTATTGAATTGTTGGGGTTCCATTTTTATTTTTGTATTTTCTTGTTCTTGTTGAATCGTTACAGTTTGGGCTGAGGTTTGGGGTTTAGTTTTATGTGGGGTTCTGTTCAGATTGGTTATAAAACTATATTGCTCCCTTTAGAGCACAATGGTTTATGGGGCTTTAATATGTTGTTGTTTGTATACATTTTTCTTAGTTCTAGTTGGGAGCCTTCCTGATAACCTAACAGTTAGCTAATGGGAGCAGTGTTGAAGGGTTGGCTGCAGCTCATTACAGTAGTTTTCTTAGATAATCAGCTAAGAGTTCTCGTATGCCTATTTGGGTGCGGTAGTATTAGAGGGCAAGGGGGGGGGCGGTCAGGGGATGGGGCTAGTTTGCCGACGGTGCCTGCAGATGGATTACTTTTGGGATTTGATTTGGTGGCCATTTTGGGTGGGCCTGGGTTGTTGTACCTTTTATCTTTGGGTAATCTCTCTTGGGTGGAAATGGCTGATTCGGGATTGGGGAGGCGGCGGGGGGCGATGGGAGATCCTCCAATTTGTTTGGTCATCTGGAACATCAGGAGAATTGAATGGCCCAGTGAAAAGGTCGAGAGTATTTGCTCACTGAAAGAGTTTCAATTTCGATGTGGTGTTTTTGCAAGAGACTCATTTGCAGGTCAGGGACCAGATAAGGCTACGAAAAGGGTAGGTAGGACAAGTCTTTCATTCGGGCTTTGATGGTAGGGCCATATTAATTATGGTTCAGTTTTCTGCATCTAGGATCTTGGCCAACCACAATGGCAGACCTGTAATCGTTTGTGGCTCTTTGGCAGGCACTCTGGTGGTTAAATCTATGGCCCAAACTGGGACTGTATGAATTTTGTTAATAATCTGCTGGCCTCCCTCACCAGTTATTTTGGGTGGGGACCTAAATTGTATTCTGAACTGAAGTCTGGATCAATCCAAGCTCAAATCTCTGACTCCATCAGGGGTGACCAGAGCTTTGTTGTTTTTCCTGGAGCAGATGGGAGGGTCAGGGGGATGTAGATCCTTGGCGTTTTTGCAGGCTGGTGTCAAAGACTTTTCATTTTTCTTATTTGGTATACTCATCAGGTATACTCGCAGTTCGTTTTTTTTTGTGGTGGATAGGTCTCTCCTCCCATCTCTGCTGGTGGCTGTGTATTCAGAGATTGTCATTTCAGACCTTGTTGATTTCCCTCCCAGCGTCCGTCATGGAGGTTAGACACAACATTATTAGCGGACAAGAAAGTTTGTGAATCACACCTTCCATGCTGTGGGAAGCCCTTCATGTAGTTCTCAGGGGGAGATTATCTCCTGTAAATCACACATAGCAAAGTCAGTGAGGGCAGAGCAGCAGAGACTGGTGGACTTCCTTTTTGAGATGGACCACCAGAACTCACTTGCCTCTATCCCAGAGATGTTGGCAAGTAGGAAAAAGCTACAAACACAATTTGAGCTGGAGGGCCAGCTGTGATGCTCGAGGGGCATGTTTTATGAATATGGGGAGAAGGCCAGTTGCCTTTTAGCTCACCAGCAGAAGAAACAGGGGGCTTTCCGGGAGATTGTACAGGTACATAACTCGAGCAGCAGACTGGTTTCTGTCCTTCTTCAGGTTAACGTGGCTTCTGAATCGTTCTATCGGCCTTTCTAAAGATTAGACCCTCCAGCTGAGGGATCGGCCATGCATCATTGCCTTTCTCTCTGGTAAGGTTTTCCCTAAATCCAGTGGTGGTGTTCACCCTCAGAATTTGGAAGCCGGAAAGCCCCAGAACACAGTGTTCAAGGATGCGGACCATTGATGCAGGACATTGTCCCCTTTATCCTGATCCCTGTGTAAAACTCTTGAGTTCTCAGATGCAAGAGTCAGTCAAATTGACCTTAGTATTTCAAGGACCTTGGCTATCTTTTTGTGAAATTTACACCAAGTACACTTTTTAAAGATGTAACCAACTCTCCTGCTTAACATCATGCTTCATAAAGGGCATAGTGCTGCAATTCAAATCCATTTTGAATGCAGATGCAATAACATGTGGAGCCCACCTGTGTTATCCTATTAGTCAATGTGAAAATAGTGGTTAGCAAAGTTCTTTCAAACAGAACTGTGCATCAATAGTTTTAATAACTGTAATTTATCATGCTTTCATTTTGCAAACTTGAATGGGTTTATAGATATTTAAATGCAAAGGGAGAGTACTTTGTTCATTTTAATGAGGTGTAGACCTGCATTATGTCTTCAAGCTTATTTGCCTTGTGCTGTTTGCAACACAGGAGAGCAAATAATCGGACTGAACCTCAATTAGAAGTGGGACAGGAATAAATTTGATGATTTATGATCAGTCTTCCTTGTATTGTTACTCATTATCCACGTGCAGGATGTTTGCAATATCATCTGCTAACATTGTTCAAGATGTGTAATGAAAATGTCTGCAGCATTAATACAGTGCCAGATCAATATTAATGACTCGCTAATATAATAATTCTTCTGTTTTCAATTAAAGGTAATGAAATTAAAGTTACTGAGTGGTTTGCTCTGTTTGAATATGAGTGGCTTTATCCTGTTTGAATTTCAGGAACCTGGGGGTTAGGAAATTGCTGCATTTAATACAATTCCCACATTAGTTAAGAAATGCGAAATCAAAACACAAGATTTGTTCATACCAGCAACAATGGATTTCATCCTGTTGCTCCATAGTACAGATCTCGGCTGCCGACAAAAACAAATGTTGGCCAATCCTGCAGCACAAACCGTTCTTTCCACCGCTAGACAGGAGGATAGAATGCCACAGCATGCCCTGATGGTGGAAGGATGCAAGGAAGCAATGTGTGTGCAGCAGCATGCCATTTACAAAACCCCTCCACGCCGAAAGAAAAGGCATGGGGGAATGTGCGCTCGACACCTCAAATTGTGGGTTTGCGACTCCCGAGGCAGATGTCAGGACACAGAACGAATGTGCAGTTCTGTGTAAACCGGGGTCAGTTTGGTGGGAAGCCCACCACATGCTTGAGCTGCCTCAACACCACAAATGCCATTGCGTCAGAGTACCACAATTTTCAGCATGTGAATGGCTTTGGTCATGAGCTGGATATTAACGCCTAGCTAGTTCTTGCGGCACCATCCAGCCTGCTCCTCCTCCATCTTTTTTCAAAAATAATCTTTATCAACGCTGCAATGAAGTTACTGTGAAAAGCCGCTAGTCGCCACATTCCGGCGACTGTTTGGGTACACAGAGGGAGAATTCAGAATGTCCAATTAATCTAACAAGCACTTCTTTTGGGACATGTGGGAGGAAACCGGAGCACCCGGAGGAAACCCACGCAGATACGGGGAGAACATGCTGACTTCGCACAGACAGTGACCCAAGCCAGGAATCGAACTTGGGACCCTGGAGCTGTGAAGCAACTATGCTAACCACTGTGCTACCGTGCTGTCCCCCAGCACGAGCTCGAGCCCTCTTGTCCAACAAGCCACCCAAATCTATACTGATGGAGAGGCAGATTCCTGAGCAGTGGTTCTCTGACATTAGCAGCTACTCATAATGGGAGAACACTCTGGCATGAAAGACTCTCTTTCCATGTGCTCAAAAACAATTAGTCAATCATTACCCAACAACTGTTCATCCTTAACCTCAATGGTGTCATTGACGGGCAGCATTGTGGCGCAGTGGTTAGTTAGCACTGCTGTCTCACGGCACCAAGGACCTGGGTTCGATCCCGGCCCTGGGTCACTGTCCATGTGGAGTCTGCACATTCTCACTGTGTTTGCGTGGGTTTCACCCCCACAATCCAAAAATGTGCAGAGTAGGTGGATTGGCCATGCTAAATTACCCCTTAATTGGGGAAAAAAATGAATTGGGTATTTGAAATTTAAAAAAAACTACATCATTGACTTTACACTAACAGTTAAAATTGTTCCTTCGACCAGGTTCTGGTCACTTGTTCCAAAATCTGCTCATGTGTCTTGGTGCCAACATTGTTTGTTCACACTCCTGTGCAGTGCCAGAGGACATTTCGTGTTCGAGATGCTATATAAATGCATTTTTGTTAACAGCTCTAGACTACAACATGCAATAACAGGTAAATGGGGGTCCAGCCTAATCTTTGCTGCATCTGGTCAGAGCTTTGTTGCTGGTCAGAATTAGCTTCCTACTCCCACACACCAATATTAATTGGGAACATATCACCAAGCCTTAGTTTAAAGTAATTCATGAAAATATGGAACGAACAACAAAAAATAGGTGGTAAATTTTGACTCGCAGAGAATTCTAAGTTTTTTTCTTACAATTTTTCTGGCTGATTCGTGATCACCAGAATTAAAAATTTAATGGGGTCCTGGACTCCATTCCTCTCCACCCTGCCACTCCAATCCACTTAAACATAAATATTCACATTCACTTGTAACAGTACAGCAAATTACATTCCAATACACTATATTTAAGTGAACCTAACCAGTGGTTTTATGCAGCTTTCCTACATTATACTGCAGTTTACAGGGCTCAAACAGGTCTGAGCCCTGTCGGCCTTTCTGCTTGGAAAGTGTTGCCTGTTTCCCCCAAACACTTCAGGGTAAAGGATCATTGACAATCTCAACTTCTTGTATTTAACGTGATGGATTTTGAAATAAGGCACTCAAGAGAAGGTTAGAAGGAAATCCAGGTAACATTGCAAAAAGGGGCAAAAATCGCACAAACTAATCTGAGAACAAGCAGAATGTGCAGAGCAAACTGAGTCACGGAAAGTAGTCAGAGAAAAAAAAAACAAGTGCTTTGCACTGCACTGGTGTAATATGTACACTGCAATGTACCAGTGCAGCCTAGAACATGTAAAATGTTGTGCTAAATCCTGCATCTGTCATATAAGTTGATCGTACTTATTCTCCGCATCTTCTCAAGTTGCTTTAAGTGTTTTTATTTATTAAGGGATATGCAGCCATAGACACCTCGTGATTCAAATTTGCTCATTGCACTAAAAGAGGAATTATCTAATCGTTTGAATAAACAGTGGAGCACAGCAAAATTAAAATATTTTAACTGAATTTGAATTGAGAAGTGGCAGGTTTATATTTGAGGGATGTCTTGTGTAACAGTGGGTAGCGACGCTTGCCTCTGAGCCAGAGGCTCCGGGTTCAAGCTATGAAGGCCAAGGAAGGTTTATTCAAAACACTCAAACAGGTTGAATGTCGTCCGGAAAAATCCTTCCAACACGGGTGGTAAGAGTGGAAGAGATTTCTAGTTGGCCATGTGGTGGAAAGAAAGTTGGCATCTCTCCCATCACTGTCCACAGCTCTAGACTACAACCATGCATTAAAAGGTCATGTTGCCATAGCAACTTGGACTCCCTGAGCCAATTGTAACACACACATATATTTATATTTATCTTTGAAAGTGTAAATCTTCCACAATAATAGAGTTTAAGTAATTGTAATGTTAAATATTTTTCAAGTTGTATGGAGATGTCACGGAAAACTGGAACCATATTTGATTTGAAAACGTATTTGAAGAGAATCTTAAGAGCGTTCAGGTTGCAAATGCTGTATCTGTGTAGGAATTGGAGCCTGCATTGCCTCCAGTTATACTGGCACCAAACCACAAATAAATATAGTGAGCTGTTAAACCAATTGCTTTCACAGCTTAACTCATTAACATTACCTTGTTCTTCAACGGATTCATCTTTAGCATATGATCTCAGCAGTGTAAATTATGAGGAACTCGCTTATGTAACTTGTAGCTCCAGTATTTGTGGAGCTGGCCAGTACTTTTGCAGCTCCATCACTTGAGCTTTATCAGGTCAGAAATTTGAAGATCTGACAGGTCTTCAAGTTACATCCACTGCTTTGGCAATCACAACGACAGGGCTAATTGTAGCATTTTACAGTCATAGAATTTCCTTGGAATCAATTTCAAATTATTGCTTGAGGAACATGTGGTTTGGTGACGATTGTCCCTGAGGGAGATAAAGAATGATAAAATCGCAAAATCTAATAAAGTCATAGGTTATAAAATTGTTACGGACAGGAGGGGTAGTTAATTTAAACAGCGCTAATTTCTCCTCTCCCCACCAGTCTGTCATTAGAAAGGTGTTTTTCAATTTGCTTCCCCTTTTATAAGTGGTAACGTAATTCTCAACCCCTCAGTTTTGTTGTGATCCAATTTTTTAGAAATAACACGACGTAAACTTGAAACAGGATGAACCCAAAGGATGAACTCTAGTTACACACACTCAAACGTGGGAGGAGGGGAGCAGCATTTCTCATTTTCACTCAGACAGATCAAAGATTTGAGAAAAGAAATATTGTCGCATCTGAGCCGAGAGTCCTGAATCAAAGTCCAATGAGATATTCCTTAATGGAGGTCTGTAGTTTGAAAACCAATGCTGCATAATTTATTTTCCAGTGGACTTTATTTCTCATGAGGGGATAGGCACACAGAGATGGATCAGTCTTGTATGCTGCTAGATGTTCCAGTAGAACAAATGCAGACGGGGCCAGACAAATCTGGTTTATTTTGTGATGCTTACGGATGGTGAAATGGCAAACTAAGTTTTGCAGTTCCAGAAGGAAATATTACTGGTGCCACAAGCTAAATCTATGTCCCATGAATCCCACCTCTCTCTCTGGTTTTGACAAAGGGAGTGAGCATATTAAATGTTCCAACCATTCAGACTTGAAATGGTGGTCCTTTGTCAAAGCAGACAAATAGGCTTTGGTTGGCCCCTATCTTATGAAAAGCAGATGGTCTTTGTATCATTCTCTTTAAGTCTTTGGTCTCTACAATCCCAAGTTGTTACTGTTTCTTCAGAGATAGTGAGGTATAACTTTCTGTGGAACTGCCAGATAGCTCTTTTTGCTCAAGTGTCACAGGCAGACATCGTTTTAGCCATTTTAAAAGGTCCATGTCCAGTTTCTAAAATCTTAAAGATCAGCTGGGAGGATCTCTGTAAATCTTTTATAAAAACAGACAGTGCAAGGTCTTAGGCCCTTGTCAGCCGAGCTCTGTAACTGATCAAACCTGCAAATCATTTGTGAGATAGTTTATTTGCTATAAATATTGCTCCTGAATTTTGGCACCGTCATTTGTGCTATTGCTGCATGATAGCCAAGCTCGAGAGTTATGCTATTCACCAGCAGGGGGATTTACACATTCGATTCCTGATATGACTTGAACATATAAACTGTAAGTTTTGACCCATCCCTCCCCGACCCACTGCCCACGTGTCTGTGCTGTCATTGATTAACTACTTAAAATGCTCTAGAGCCACAGCATTGGACGACTAAAGGTAATCACACCTGACAAGTGTCGTTACTGCCATTTTCCATTAACCTATGAAATGATATCCCTTGTTCATAACATCAATCCAGTTTGGAATCAATATGCCCATACCTATCCATCATAAAGAACACCTACTTCCACTTCTGTAATATCACATGTATTCAATGGCTGCCAAAACCCTTATCCTTATCCATGCCTTGACCAAATCCCAGAGAGCGGACAGGAACAGAATGCGGTCCCAGTTCAGTTAAGAAGAGTGTAGCAAAGGAAATAAATGCTCCAAACAGGAAAAGGGCTGTGAGGAGCAGACTTGGTGAACAGGGCTCAAGGTAGCACAGAAGAAGCTCTGATGATCCAAGAAGGCAGCCAAAGTTTGGAGACTATGTGCCGCAGCCGTTGAAGCAAGGATATAACTTTGGTGAAGTAGTGTTCTGCTCAAGTCAGCTAAGGTGCTGTATGGATTAGTCAGAATGGAGCAGGCCAGCAGTGGCAGACTTATTGGAGATATGCCAAAGGGGTGGTTAGAGGCATTCAGAACGTGGATTAAAGAGAGCTATGCAGATGTGAAACATCATTCTCCTGGGAGACGTGGGGAGATATGGGGCTGGATTCTCTGATGTCCGCAGGATCGATTTGGTCTTACGACCAGAAAGTCGGCATCGCCACCACACCGATCCTCCGTCCGGTGGGGAGCTAGCAGCCATGCAGCGTAAAGCCCCCAGCTTTAACTGCGGATATGGCTGGAGAATAGCCGGGTCCGTGGCCACGGATGTGCATGGCGGCTGCTGCGCTGTGCATCATGGTGCCAGCCGCACGCAGACCCAGCCTGCCAAAAACTGCCCCCCTCTAACCAGCCTCACCAACCCCGGGTCGTGTTAGGTACACTGGTCTAACACTGGCTGCAACTGGATGCAGCTTAGATCAGAAAGATACTCCCGAGATTGAAGTTAGTTCAATTAGGTTTATTGAACAGCAGTTAAGTTGAACAGATGGCTAAGCAGATGTGTACTGGATGTGGTCCTGAACAGGTCTTTCTCTCTAAAGGTCTATGCAACTAAGTAATCTGTTTGTTAACTTTATTTATAAGTGGCAACTGAACTGTATAGGGTTGCTTAACTGGAGTTCATAGCAGGTACAGTTTAAGCTTTTCTTGTGTTTAAGAACAGTTTAACTGATTATAAAGCTATTTCTTTGAATTTAGTGTGGTTAATTCTGTGTTCAAATTCAAGTTTGTTTTCACATAAACTTCAGGGTCAGAGTCATCACTCCTCGGGTGAAGTATCCTTTCTTCAAATTAAACAAAAATTGTTTGGGGTTCTTGTCTGATATCCGAACAAATGGTGGAGTCTTGTAGGCATCTTAACACTATACTCCTTTAAGATGAAGCTGAATTACCTGAATTTACATTGTGCTTTTCCCAACCTCAGGGTTCCCCACCGTGTTTCATAGCTACTTACTTTTGAAGTGCAGTCACTGCTCTAGTGTGATAATTCCATTCCTTGAACATAGATCAGGAACTGGATAATTTTTTAAAGGGTTTGTACCAAGCTGAAAATAGCAGGAAATGCTTCACAACTTAATTTCAGTGGTGTCTTTGAAGGTTGAATTTATTTTTCTCACAGTAAGCACGGTACCACAGCTGTGGAAGATTTGGAGCTGTCCGTTCCCTGACATTTCCTTCCCTGACAGTGTCTTTTTGTGGCTGGTTTTGACGCTTTGACATTTCCTCGCTGCAAGCTGCTTCTGTACCACGTCCAGGTCGGCATTTCACCAAATTCCTCATGATTTAAAATGTCCTAATTAAGCATTGGCTTTGAAATCGTCTCCAAAATGGGCAATGAACTAAATAAAAATTATTTTAATTGTCATAAATTATCCTGTCAGTTGCAGGGATAGCCATGGTTCTGAAATACATTCTCTGAAGGAAAACAGCCCCGAATAAAAAAGGTAATTTATTTTCTTGTAGGTCACGCTGAATCCTTTTAATTTGTTTTCTGGTCAGATAAACTCTTTATCTCTGCAAGAAAGATAGGATGCAACCATTGTTACAAACATACATTAAATTTGCCAGTACAGTTGAACCCTGGCATGCTCGGCTCTGAAATATTGCATGTGTAGCATAACCTATTAATATTTGTGCAGATGAGTAATTCTGAATCTCTCAAGCAGCTGAAATCCAGCGATTTGATAACAAAACGTCCCCACACTAGGACTGAGAGGCATTAAGTTTTTTGTTTTCAGTGGGGCAATTAAAAAAGAGCAATTGAATGGATTCTTTAGGGAAGCTGAATGGAATTATATTAAACTCACATTAGTACTGAAGAGAGAGGGAAGAGGCGCAAAGCACACATGTAATGAGCTGAAATATTAAATAGGCTGGCAGAATGACTGACAGTATGATTGGCTTTCATAACATTACAATCACAGTGGAACTGACAATGAATTATATGTCAATCACTTATTTGATTTTTCAAAACACCTGCGGAATTGTGATAAAAATAACTGCAGAAATGTCAGAATGATATTCTTATTTGGCTCAACAGAATATATTTAAAAACGAACTTGTCTGCTAATCAATGCACAGCACAAGAGATTGGCTCAAAGCTTTGGAACTTTCAAGCTTTGAACATGGGAGATTTGTTCTAATTGACACTTTTTAATTTTGCTGTGGTGAATGAGCGTCGTCTCCTGCAACAACAACATAAACGACGACCTTGCCAGATCCAGAAAAGGAGAAAAGACCATTCAGCTCAAGTTTAGGTGTTAGCTGCTCTGACAGTGTAATTCTGGCTGAAATGCTATGATTTGGGATGATCGTACAATTCCATCGGGCTTTGTGTCCAGTGGCATATAAAAAGTGTTTTCAGCCAGCGTCAAAAGTGAACGATGGGCCAAATAGTCTCATTGAGAGAAAATTGTTTGATTTGACATCTTGGGGTGACACGGTGGAACAGTGGTTAGCACTGCTGCCTCACAGCGCCAGGGTTTGATTGCAGCCTTTGGTAACTGTATGGAGTTTGCACGTTCTCCCCGTGTCTGCGTAGGTTTCCTCCGATTGTTCCGGTTTCCTCACACAGTCCAAAAATGTGCAGGCTCGGTGGATGCCCATGCTATTTGTATCTTTAAGTGGCTGTTAGGTACCCTCACATCCTTTTAATAAAACAAAATGTATTTCCTTTGCCAAATGGAAATAAACGTTTGTGTATTTTCTCCACCCCTGAAGACTGCATTTTGGTGTAAGTTTATGGGACAGTCTTTGCCAGGTTCACAAACTATGGAGCTCTTTATCCCTTTCAGTCTTTATTTATCTCTGCAGCCTTCAGACATTTTAAACACAAGCTAGCACCCCTTGATCACTGGTTCATGATTAATCTAATTTTTAAAAAAATATTTCAACCTTGGGTATGCTAAATGCTGTGGGTCCCAGCCTGGCTTCCCTTAATTTCAAAGTAAGATGTTGGCATTGCAAAGTGCTGAGCTTTTGAGCGTTAATATGCAGATTCACGGTGCTTGTTGGTTGAAGTGAATTAAAGCCACTGGAACTAATCATTTGATTTGCTGACTTTCCAAATGCTTTGCACTGTCAGTGACGGTACCTTTATTTGAAGCCTGTTAGCTTCACCATGCGTCAGTATTTAATAGATGCCAGCTGCTCTCTGCCAGGGAGTGTAGTGAATTAAGGGCACCATTCTTGACTGCTATAATGATATCCTTTGTCCTTGTGTTCCTTTAGCACAATAAAATGTCCCAAAATATTTGACAAAAGAGTCATCCAAGCAGCAGGAGAAAAGTTAGGGGAACAGATCACATGCAGTTCAGAAAATAGCTATTTGAAGGGTTTGTAAAGCTGCAGAGACAACAAGGCGATGAGATGTAGCAAGTGAGTTAAAGAGAGCAGGATCTGGTGGCTAAAAGTGTAAGAGGGAAGCGCATGAAGCAGAAATTAGAAGTTCTGAAGGGTGTAGACTGGAGAATGATGATGAGTTAGAGATAGGTTTGGGAACAGTTATGGTGGGCCCTGTAAACCAACACAAGGATCTTGTCTGCTCCAGCCAGTGGAGTTGCATTACAACATGGATGATTAGTGACTCACCTCGTGAGCCAGGATACTGAAGGTCAAGTGTTGGCTAAGTGAGACTTTATTGGCCGAACAAGACCCTTGAATTAACACGATTCCACTGTCAATACGTACACAATTTGATCTCTCTATGAAATTACATGCTATAACTCGCACCCTAAACTAGATATAACAGCTTTTATTCCATATTCACTTCTCCTTTACAGGTAACTAATTACATTCAGTGCACTTCTTTCCAATTTGTCTCTGTTATTGCCTTATGGCTGAATAAATATGGTGAAAGTTTACCGGTTAAAAAAGCACATTCGTGTTATATCAGTGGAGGTACAACTGTTTACCACAAAGAAAGACTAAAAATGTCAGTGGCTGGTGAAGACACATTATCTGAATAATCGTGAAGCACGATTAACCTAAGTTATCAGCTCTGTTGATGTGACAATATACTTGCGAACAAATTTGAAGTTGTTAATGATGTAGTTATACTGACACTTTGGTCCCTGAGGGTCTGACACCAAGATGACAGTATTACTTGGGATTCGGGCTCCAACTGACCTCCTCACATGATAGCCAAATGGTGCAAGTGATCGGGCACAGGGTCTATTGCTTATGCATATACAAAACATTTCAACATTTCAAATGTTCAGTTGACAAGTCACAAACAAAATTTACGCTACTCAAGTGCCAAGCAATGGCCATCTCCAACAAGAGAGAATCAAAACATCGCCCCTTGGCATTCAATGGCTGGGAGGCATGGTGGCATAGTGGTTGGCACTGAAGCCTCACAGCGTCGAGGATCCCCATTTGATCCAGGCCCCGAGTCACTGTCCGCGTGGAGTTTGCACATTCTCCCCATATTTGCGTGGGTTTCACCCCCACAACCCAAAAGATGTGCAGGCTAGATGGATTGCCATGCTAAGTTGCCCCTTATTTGGAAAAATAAAAATTGGGCACTCTAAATTTAATTTTAAAGAAGACATTACCATCACTGAATCCCCCACAATCAACATCCTGGGGGTTAACATTGACCAGAAATGAAACCGAACCAGCCATGTAAATACTGTGGCTATAAGAGCAGGTTAAAGGCAAGGAATCCTGTCACAAGTAACTCACCTCCTGACATCCCAAAGCTCCAGTAACACTCAAGAAGGTTGACACCATCCAGAACAAAGCAGCCCGCTTGATTACCACCCCTTCTCCAAACATTCAAACCCACCACCATCGACGAACAGTGGCAGCCGTGTGTACCATCTACAAGATGCACTGCAGTAACTTACAGGTTCCTTATAGAGCACTTTCCAAACCCACAACCAATAACATCTAGAAAGACAAGAGCAGCAGATACCTGGGAACAACACTACCTGAAGATTTCCCTCCAAGTTGCTCACCATCCTGACTTTGAAATATATTGCTGTTACTTCACTGTCACTGGGTCAAAATCCTGGAATTCCATCCTTCATAGCGCTGTGGGTGTACCTACACCAGTTCAAGAACACGTGGCTTACCACCACCTTCTGAAAGGCAACTAGCGATGAGCAATTAATGCTGGCCTAGCCATCGACGCCCACATCCCGTAAATGAAAAAAAAAAGAGATTGGTTGCTCCTGCCTGCTCGTTCCAAAAATGAAACATTAGTTGCTTGGAGACCTGGGGTGGGATTCTCCAACCCCCTCCCCGCCGGGCCGGAGATACGCCGGGGGAGGGGGGGGGGGGGGGGCGGCATGAATCCCGCCGTCCCGACACAGGCTGTTGGATTCTCCGGCGCCGGTGGGAATTGCGCCGCGCCGGTCAGGGGCCGTTGGTAGCGGCCCCCCGGCAATTCTCCGCCCCGTGATGGGCCGAGTGGCCGCCCATTTTTCGCCCGGTCTCGCCGGCGTAAATTAGACCAGATCTGTACCGGTCTGTAAAATGGTAGTAATACTGACGGAAGAAATTGGTCTTGGGGTTTACTGGAACAGAGCATTTCATGCTGTGCATCGTTAGTTAGATATTTTCCTACATCCGGCAACTCAAAAAAGAAATTCCAAGAAGGTCACTGGAAGTATGAGCCGCTATTGGCAATGTAACGGCGAAAGCAGGCTACCTGGTACCTTCGTGGGGCAATCTGGTTGACGTAACTGCCCTGTGAAATGGCCAATTGGCCACTCAGTTCAAAGCCAATTTTGGATGGGCAATAAATGCTGGCCTTGCTCGTGACACTCACGTCCCTATGTAACATCATGGGCTACTTCCTCACTACAGGCCAACTTATACAATCACAATAACGAGGTAATTTAAACAGCAAAATATGGAACAAGCTTTGTTTCACAATTGCTTTGAAATAATGAAAAACATGGTGCAAAAGGGAGTCATTTTTTACCATGTTAAAAATAACTTTTTAAAAGCCCTAAAAATAACCATGTTCATGTTTGCAAACTACATTATCAAAGCATCGTAATACAGCACTACATTCAGGCAGATGAAAGAGAACTTGAATATCTGGTTATGTGGCACCACAAAATAATCTCTCCTGTGTCTCTCACATTTGGGGCAGCACGGTAGCGCAGTGGGTAGCACATTTGCTTCACAGCTCCAGGGTCCCATGTTCGATTCCCACTTGGGTCTGTGCAGAGTCTGCATGTTCTCCCCATGTCTGCATGGGTTTCCTCCGGATGCTCCGGTTTCCTCCCACAGTCCAAAGAGGTGCAGGTTAGGTGGATTGGCCATGATAAATTGCCCTTTGCGTCCAAAAGGTTTAGGTGGGGTTACTGGGTTATGGGGATAGTGTGGATGCGTGGGCTTAAGTGGGGTGCTCTTTCCAAGAGCTGGTGCAGACTGGATGGGTCAAATGGCCTCCTTCTGCACTATAAATTCTATGATGTCAGCTATATATTAGCTTCACCGAAATGTGTTCCCTTTCTTCAATCCAGGAACAGCAATGGTCCTTTACCAAAAAGAGTACCGAAACCTTTAATCTGCTCCATGGGAATGATTTAAATTGGATCAGAGACCCCTTTGCGAAAAGGTTATGCTGAAGGTGAATAATGTTCTGTCAAGTTTCATTTGGAATCAAGCAATTGAAAGCTCGGAGCAGAGAACCCTCGGGAACCAAGAACAGTTCTCTCTGGGTGATCTTGTGTTACCAATTATGCCATGTGTAATTGCTTTTTAAATTTTTAATAAAATGTCTAAGTATGTGGGCTTCCATCAGTGCAGATCATATTCCTGCAATGACAAAACCAGCCTACATTCCTTTGCTTATTTGTCCACAATCTCTGTAGCTTTGAATTAAACCAGAGGAAATGGGCCCCACCCTTGCATACAAAATGGAGAGATGGAATGAAAATTGTATTTTTTTCAGATATGAATTATTCCTCATGTCCAAAACGTTACTTCATGGCTTCCACTTCCTAATTTATGGAGACAGTTCAATTATATTTCTGAGCATGGAAAACGTCATCTTTTTGCAAAGGCTCTGGTGTCATTGGGTCAGCAAAAGGGACTCCAAAAGGAAAAAAACGGTTCGGACCAGTATTCTTAGTCCCCCGTTTTTACTGCTTTTCCCTCTGGGAGAGACCTGTGGCTGTGGGCTTCGCTAAGTTATATACGTGGCGAGTTCATCAGAGCAGAAGCACAAGTCTCAACACAAATCTAGGGCTCTGGCTTGCTCAGAATGGTTCGCAGTCTGACTTCTACACCCACCTGGTGGGAAGCAACAGCTAGAGCTTGAAAGTGAGAATATCAAGTCTCTGAGCCACCTTGTTCCTGGGACTCTTTTCAGTTATGCTATTGTTATGGGCAGGGCCCCTTCAATGAAAAACTCAGATTGGGTGCTAATCTAGGGCATTGCCAAGGTGAACTAGCCTGGAATGGGAGAGTAATGTCAATTAAGGCCACTTACTTGGTCTGATGTTTGGATCCCTGTAGATGGGCATGGTACTGTTCTATGGAATTCAGGATCACATGACACAAACTGCAGGTATAACTGCGTTTCAGTGCTGCAAGAGAAGACGGACAGATCAAACTGCTGAGAAACTAATGGCAGGAATTTCATTGTTACTTTTTTAAAAATACATTTATTGAAGTATTCCACACTAATCAAAACGACACAAACAATCAAACAGATATGCAAAATGGAAATGAAAAAATAACAAAGCAAAAACATAAACAACCCCAAATTAACTTCAACCCAAAAACTAACTTACAACTAACAACTGATGGTGACTAACTGCTGAAAAAAGGAAATCAATGGTTGCCATTTTAGGTAGAACCTCTCCACCAACTCACTGATGGTGAACTTGACCTTCACCAAATAGGGTCACCCAGCCTAACCTCGGCACTGAGCAGAGTAGGAGACCACCACCCAAGCAGATTTTGCCTCCGGGCTATCAACGAGGCAACAGCAAGGACTTCCGCCTTCACCTCAGACTGAGTCTCCGGTGAGTCTGACACCCCAAATATGGCCACGAGCAGACATGGGTCCAGGCTGACACAGAGTATTTGTGGCATAGTGTTTTTTAAGAAAGAGGCCCAGAAGCCTATCAACTTGGGACAGGGCCAGAACATGTGTGTGTGGCTAGCTGGCCCATGAGAGCAACGCTGCCACTTACCCTCAATCCTAGGCAAAATAACTAATCATCTGATGCAAAACCTTGAATTCAATCAAACTTAGCTGTGCACATGAAGAAATGGAGTTGACCCTGTGAAGGATCTCATCCACACCTCACCATTAAGAATGAGACCCAATTCACCCTCCTATTTCATCCTCACGTCACTCAATGTAGCAGAATTCATTGAAAGCATCTGGCCATATATGTGTAAAATGGATCCCCTGTCAGACCCAGCTAGAGACAGAATCTTCTTCAACAGGGAAGAAGGTGGCACCAAAGGAAAGGAGGAAAAGGTATTGCGCAAAAAAATAGCGATTTTGAAAATATAGGAACTGGGTAGTTGGAATTTTTCAGCTAATTCCTTAAAACTAGCAAAGCACCCCTCCACGAACAGCTCCCGAAACCTCTCCAGACCCTTCTCTTCCCAAGATCTAAAATTTGAATCCAAACCAGCTATCAGGAATAGTGATTATTACAAATGGGGGCCAGTGAAGACGGGGAAAAGAGCTTGAAATGCTGCCTCAGCTGCTTCCAAATTCTCAAGGACGAGACCACCACTGAATTCGCTGAAAATCTAACAGGGGAAAAAGGCAACGGTGCAATAACTATTGCATAAAGACTAGAGGTAGTACAGGACCACACTTCCATTTGTCACCATATGGATCTGGGATTACTCGAACCACAACACTATTTTGTGAAAATTGGCTGCCCAAAAGTAGTACACCAAACTGGGGAGGGCCAAGCTCGCCCGACTGCCTGTCTCTTGGATTTTGTTTATTGCCACGTGTACCAAGGTACAATGAAAAGTATTTTTCTCCGAGTAGCTCAACAGATCATTAAGTACATGAAAAGAAAAGGAAATAAAAGAAAATGCATAATAGGGCAACACAAGGTACACAATGTAATTACATATCACCGGCATCGGGTGACGAATATAGGGGTGTAGTGTTAATGAGGTCAGTCCATAAGAGGGTCATTTAGGAGTCTGGTAGCAGCAGGGAAAAGCTGTTTTTGAGTCTGTTCGAGCGTGTTCTCAGACTTTTGTATCTCCTGCACGATGGCAGAAGCAAGGCACCATAGATACTGGGCATCTTGCCCACCCAAATAAAGGAAGATTCCAATTTCTTGACCGTTTTGTTGACTGTACAAGAAAAAGATTTGGGGAGGAAAAATGGGGAGTCGCTGAAAGAAGAATAAATATCTCAGGAACACGTCCGTTTTAATAGCCTGAACACTATCCGCCAAGGTTATTGGGAGGTTGTTCCACCTCTGCAAATCTGTTTTAATACTGCTAACCAAACTAGTGTCGTTTAATTTATGACGTGAGGTCCAATTGTGGGCTACTTGGACAAGTTCCATTGTTTCTGCCGATACTGGTTTTCACAACCTTACGAAAAATATCTTGGTGTTTTTGAAGTGCAGCCATTAAGCAATAGTAGAGAGATTTTCTCCCTTGGCCTTCCTGGCATGTAACTCAGCCCAGTGGGAGCACGTATCAGGGATTTTCACAGCCTCCTCACCCAAACCCAAGGCACATCCATTTAAAATAAATCAAAGTAATGTCACAACTTGGTGTTGCACGATTTTCCACAAAGTGAACTCAACAGCTCACTTTCCACACCGAGATTACAAGAGAATCTCACTTAATATTTATATGTTCCCTCTTTGAAAATAAATAAAGCTGATCTTGAAAATATATTGCTTGGAGAAAAAGCGAAGTCATGCAAACTTGGGTCCACATGTTCAACTTGCTCTGAATGCTGTAGTTCCCTCGGTACAATGTTCCTGTTACAACGACAACACTAACTTGGGCTTCACAGAAGCACCCTGAAACAAAATTCGAACTAAGCCATGTCATGGGCGCGATTCTCCGCTCCCACACCGGGTGGGAGAATCGCGGGAGGGCCGCTCTAGCACCCCCCATGATTCTCCCACCCCCCCAAAATGCGCGACACGCTGCTCAGAGAATCACGGGCCGCCGTTTTTCACGGCGACCGCGATTCTCCGACCCGGATGAGCCGATCGGCCTGCTGTTCCCGATCGGTTCACGCCAGCGGCAGCCACACCAGGTCGCTGCCGGCGTGAATAGCACGGCAAAGGTGAGTATGGGGCTTGTGGGGGGCGGAGAGGGGAGCGAGCACCACGACCGTGCTCGGGAGGGGACTGGCCCGGCGTCTCAAAGGGACATACTCTTTCCCCTCCGCCGCCCTGCAAGATCAAGCCGCCACATCTTGCGGGGCAGCGGAGGGGAAGACGGCAACCACGCATGCGTGGGTTTGAGCCGTCAGCCGCCGTGACGTCAGCCGCGCATGCGCGGGTTGGAGCCGGCCAACCTGCGCATTCGCGGCTGACGTCATTAGGCGCGCCGGCCGCGTCATTCTCGGCGCGTTGGGCCTTGACACCACGACAAGGCCCCGCGGCTGAGATTTACGGCACGGCCCTCCTAGCCCCCCCGGGGGGAGAATAAGGGGCAAGGAGCGGCCTCCGACGCCGTCGTGAACCTCTCCGGGTTTCACGATGGCGTCGGGCCTTGCGGAGAATTCCGCCCAAGGTGTCTCAACACACGTTGGGTTTTCTGTTTGGGACAATGCTTAAGGCACCTAGACACACTTGCTTGTATTTTATCTCCATTGGTAGGTTGAATTTGGAAGCTCACAGACGCATAAAGGTTTAGCAGAAGTCTGAAGCTGCAGGCTCCTGGAAGAATCTGATATAGGCTCTGGATTGACAAGGCTGGATAATGGAAGAAAAGCTGTGAGCTGGTAATGGAAAGATAATGAACAATGGTTACTCAGCACGTACAATAATGGGGAAGTGACAATCCAGCTGCTATTTAGGACAGTTTAATTAACTAGAAGAACAACATGCAAGCTAATTAATTGTTACGTATGGCTTTTATCTCTTATGAAATGCTGTCAGTTTTCTGATAGCCCACTGAAGCTGTAATTAATTCATGGAGGGGGGAAATGAAAATTATTCTCAATGTACAGGGAACCTAAATTGCAGGCTATCTGGGATATGGGGATAGGATGGGCCAGTGGGTCTTGGTAGGGTGCTCTCAGACGGTCGGTGCAGACTCGATTGGCCAAAAGCCTCCTTCTACACTGTAGTAATTCGATGGTTCTGTATAATATTGCCTCAAATTTACACTCAAGTCTTCCCCCAAATCTCCAGTCATCCTAAAGTATCTCGTAAATACTACACAAACAACAGGACATTTAACATTCAAAGCAACACAATGTCCCACGATTCATTGTCTATCTGTGAACTCAAGACAGTGCTGTGAGTTGGAGAGCCCAAGACCCTACGTATGTTACCTCTGAAGTGGCTGCTATGCTTTGGTGCATTGAACATTGTTTCTTCCCGGAGCTGGGATTTGTTAACAACAACTTACAACATATCACTTTTAACGTAGTCAGACATGACAACTGCCTTACAGGAATATTATGAAGTAGAGCTAGACGCTCAGCCACATAAAGGAGCATTACGACAGGTGAAGAAAGGTTGGTTGAGGAGGTCTTAAGGAGTCGACAAATTTGGGAAGGTTTAGGGACAGAATTCCAGTTCTTATGGTCTAGACAGCTGAAGGTTAGGTCAACGGAGAGGTGATTACAAATAAGGACCCTCATTAGGCCAGAAATGGAGTTACTGTAGACTATAACAATAGCATTAATAGCAGCTCCTATCGTCAATGCAGCCTGCAGAAAGTAGGTGACACTGCTAAATGTTTATAGGGCCTCATTTAGATGGGTTACCTATATCTTTGTCCTTCGCTGGAAGTTTGTAACAAGTCAAATGTATGTCTGTGAATCTCTTGGGACCTCCTGCAACAATGAAAGGTGTTAAGTAGAACAGGTTCCTTTTTTATTTCTAACATCTGCATATTTTGACACCATGTTGGTACCTATATAGAACATTACAGCGCAGTACAGGCCCTTCGGCCCGCGATGTTGCGCCGACCTGTGAAACCCCTCTAAAGCCCATCTACACTATTCCCTTATCGTCCATATGCCTATCCAATTACCATTTGAATGTGTTTAGTGTTGGCGAGTCCACTACTGTTGCAGGCAGGGCATTCCACGCCCTTACTACTCTCTGAGTAAAGAACCTACCTCTGACATCTGTCCTATATCTATCTCCCCTCAATTTAATTCCAGCGAAGGACAAAGAAAATGTTTTCAAACACATTTTGGAGCTATCCATGAAGCCTGGCAGCATTGGCCTGAATGGCGGTCAGGAGCTTGCTACAAATCATTCAAAATGGTGACAAATTGTAACGACAACAATCTCTCCCTCAGTGCCAGCAAAACTAAAGAGCTGGTCATCGACTTCAGGAAGCAAAGTACTGTACACACCCCTGTCAGCATCAACGGGGCCGAGGTGGAGATAGTGAGCAGTTTCAAATTCCTAGGGGTGCACATCACCAAAAATCTGTCCTGGTCCACTCATGTCGACGTTATCACCAAGAAAGCACAACAGCGCCTATACTTCCTCAGGAAACTAAGGAAATTCGGCATGTCCACATTAACCCTTACCAACTTTTACAGATGCACTATAGAAAGCATCCTATCGGGCTGCATCACAGCCTGGTATGGCAACTGCTCGGCCCAGGACTGCAAGGAACTTCAGAGAGTTGTGAATACCGCCCAGTCCATCACACGAACTTGCCTCCCATCCATGGACTCCATCTACAACTCCCGCTGCCGGGGGAAAGCGGGCAGCATAATCAAAGATCCCTCCCACCCGGCTTACTCACTTTTCCAACTTCTTCCATCGGGCAGGAGATTCAGAAGTCTGAGAACAGGCACGGACAGACTCAAAAACAGCTTCTTCCCCACTGTCACCAGACTCCTAAATGACCCTCTTATTGACTGACCTCATTAACACTACACCCTGTATGCTTCATCCGATGCCAATGCTTATGTAGTTACATTGTATATCTTGTGTTGCCCTATTATGTATTCTCATGTATTTTCTTTAATTTTGTTTAATTCCCTTTTCTTCCATGTACTGAATGATCTGTTGAGCTGCTTACATAAAAATACTTTTCACTGTACCTCGGTACACGTGACAATAAACAAATCCAATCCAATTGTCCATCAAACTGTGACACGTTTCAAGTCTCAGCATCTTAATGATGAGGCAGAGTGACAGCAGGCAAGGAAGCAAGCAAGGATGTGCTCCAGGCCCCAATATCAGGTGGGATGTCCTCCCCCACAATCCCAAACATATGCGGGTTGAGTATCGCCATACGTTCAGCAATATGAGCGCCCCATGGCTGAAACGTGCAACCCTCAGGCGACAGCCACTGCCACTGACTCTTACAATCCAAAATTGCACACAAGTATCTACAAGCAACAATGAGATAAATGACTAGGCAATTTTGTTTCATTTCATTGGCTGAAGGCAGTACATCTTTCAAATCATGATATGGGATCTTTGACATCTGGCCAAGTGGGGTTTGGTTTAACCTCGCGTCTGAAAGACAGCAGCTCCAATTCTCAACATTGCTCGGAAATGTTAACCTAGATTATAAACTGAAGTTGTGCTGAAATCCAACAAACATCTGGCTTAGAGGCAAGAAACCTATCACTAAGCCAAGACATCTGATAACAGAACCATGTGAAGGAATGCACGGGATTACAGGTTGGCCAAGTCGGCAACTACTGAGCTCCGAAGAAGTCATGTTAGACTCAAAACATTAACTCTGTTTCTGTCTCCACAGATGCTGCCAGACTTTCTGCTTTTATTTCAGATCTGCAGCATCCGCAGTATTTTGCTGTAGTTACCAACAGCTGTTGTTTAACTTTGACAAGTGTGAAGTGCAGCATTTTGCAGAAAAAGAACGAAGTACATTAAATGGTTAGGTTTTTCAGAGTTGAGTGTGAGGGAGATCTCGGAAACATCGGAGCAGGAGTAAGCCATTTATCAACACCCCCCGCACCCCCCCCCCCCCCCCCCCCCCCCCCACCAAGCCTGCTCCGCCATTCAACTAAATTAAGGCTGATTGGTATTGAGGTAGACATTTTCCCCGCACTATCTCCATATCCTTTGATATTAAAGGTGTCCAGAAACCTATCGATCTCTGTAAAAACAATCTCAATAGCTTGATTCCATTGCCCTCTGGGGTAGTGAATTCCAAAGATTCGCCACTCTCAGAGTGACGAAAGTTCTCCTTATTTCAACTGGTTTACCCTCAATTCTGAGACTGTGTCCCCAGTTCTAGACCCCACTCAGTTTCAATGAGATCACCTCTCAGTCTTCTAAACAACTCGAGAGAATGCCCACTATTCTCAGTCTCTCCCACAGGACAGTCTGGTGAACCTTCGCTACGCTCCCTCTGTGGCAAGTATATCCTCCCTTAAAGTTGAAGACACGTGTATCTTGAAAGATAGAAAGAAAAAAGGGAAAGACACAACAACAGGCTTTTGGGATGTGTAGGGACAGTGAATGAAAAAATAAGGAAGGTTGATGAGTCTGTACAAGATGCTAGCTTCAATTGCAGTATTTGTTCAAGCTGTGGTTACCATATGCGGGCCACAGAAAGGATTCCGCAAAGAATTTCACAATTGTGAGAAGTTTTGAGACAGTCGATGGTGAAAGACTGCACCCACTAGGTTGCTGAATCAGTTTCCAGGCTCAAGACTAAGCAAAAGTGAATATTTTCACACACACAGTTGAAAGAATTTGGAATGATTTACCATACAGGTGACTTAAAAATAAGTCAGTAGAAAGGAAGAATGAAAAAGGTCACATTCCGAGAATGAGTAACACACAAAAAAAGTGTTTCTGTGCATTTCAAGCAGCCCTTTTATGCTGACAAATTCATAAACCAGTTTCATCAATTAATTCTGGATCTCGACAAGTCAGATAAATGTGGTAATTCCCCCTTTAAGGGCAACACAATGTAGTAAAATAATCAGTTGTATTCCACATTTGGCATGAGAAATTTTAAGTAGGCAGGAGTAGATTTGCGAATACCAATAGCTCCTTGTAAGAAGAGGTTAAAATGCTTTTGATTGAAAATTCCAAAGATTAACCAAACAACTAATTGTTCTATATTGATTTACCAGCTGCTTTTATTTTCTACTCCTCCTGAACTGGGTTGAAAGTGCTCAATTAAAATGTATAATGGATATTCAATTAAAAGACTGTAAACTGCATGTAACCATACAGAAATCTGAGCAGGTTAATTAAAAAACTCAAACAATGACTGTTTATCAAGGTTTACTATTCAATTTTCAAAGCTCCCTGATCTTTATTTTTGAATAATATTCCTTTCCAAAGAGCCCATGCCTTTTATTTAAATCGAGAACAATTATCCCACTTTCAGGGAAATGAAAACAGATCAGAGAGGTTGGCACTATTCTGGAGGAGAAGGCTAAGAGTAATTTTAGGGGGGGGGGGGGGGGGTGCAAGTCATGGTGCCTTGTTACAGCACTTGCTGCCAATAGGTAAGTTTAAAGTCCAGCATGAATGTTACCGAGTGGGTGAGTAGATGTACATTAGTGAGTGAGTGGATAAATGAATTAATATGCAGGGATGGCCGGGTGGGTAGCTGAGTGAGATGGGAAAGGAGTAATGTTCAGGCAGGTTTACTTCAAGTTACGTAAGGTGGTTGTTGGCCTAGATAGCAGGTGAGTTGGGTGACAAATGGGTGAGATGGGCAGGTGGGCAAGGGTAGTCAGGTTGGATCAGGCGACGTGGTCAAGTCAAGAGCTAGTCAGGTTGGGTGAGGGGGATGGTGGAGTGGTGAGGTGTAGTCAGCTCTGGCTGGGAGGGGTAGTCTGCTCAGGTTGAGGAATTTCTCAGGGAAGGAGGGGTCGAGGGGTAGTCAGGAATCAGGCGGTAATTGGGACATAGTCAGAGAGCTAGGGGTGTAGCTGGGGGGGGTTCTTGGAAGTCTTCTATCGGGGGAAGGTGATTAGTCAATGCAAGTGATTGAGGGGGTCAGTTGTTTAGTTACCCAGGAGCTAGACTAGATTTTTCTGTCTAACATTTTCCTGGGAACTATCCAGATTGGTCAATAGGAACAGTTCAAAGATCCAGAATCTAATTCAGAGTCAGAGACTTTCACATAAGGTTCCAAGGAGCGGGGGAACTGTCTGTCAGAATGTCACACCTCACAGGCAATTCCCACACAGGTCAGCACGCTGGAGCATCTGTGGGGCACCAACATGGACCTTGGATCGTAGATCTAGTCTCCGATCTGGAGACCAGAAGATCCGGGCCTATGACCGTTTCTATTTGCCTCCAAGGCACTTCCTTAATCAGAATCTGTCGGGTTCTATTTATCTTTGTAAATTACCAGACTGCAATCATGGGGCTTTACACATAGATCACCAAATTCCTGGTCATGACCACAATCCATACTAGAGATTTTAGAAATACGCCCACATTCTCCGCCCGTGAAAAACATGGTGCAGGCTCAAAATCTGGAGAGGATCAAAAAAATCTCTCCAGCATGATTGGGTTCTGGAAATGTCACCACCCCCTCTGTGCGAATCGTGCTGCAGGAGCCCAGGAACCTAATTTTAATACATTGGCACGTCATTAGCGAGTACTCTCTCTAGACGATCATTCCCCCTCACGGAATATTCACTGAGTGCCAACGTGACGTCACACCGGCATCATTTACCACAGATTTGGCAAGGTGCGAGGGGAACTAGGGGATCCCTCTGGGAGCACAGAGTTGAGTACAGCACCCCCCCCCCCCCCCCCCCCCCCGTTGTAGGGGTGTAGTGCCCTGCTGTTTTCCAGGCACATGTTGCCAATGCCAACCTGGCATTACCAACCGGTGCCTGACAGTGCCCTGGTGGGCTGAGACCTTCGTGGTGTGGGCTGGTGCCATTCAAGTGCAGCGCTGGTTGGGGCACCTTTTAATGATGGTGCCCCAATCTGTTTGAAACCGGTTCCTGGCTGTAAGAGACCCCACCCCGCCAGAGTGATGGGATAAACCACACCCACTCACATTTTTTTGACAAAGGGGCTCAAAATTCTACGAGAAATTCCGCTGACGAATTCATCATACCGGAACTGACACGTTGCCATTTTTTGGTGTACTCCACATGTGCCTCCTTCTACCTTGCTTCATCGCATTTTATCCTTTTATTGCTTTCTACCATGGATTTGTAACCTTCCCTTAAATGGATGTATCATTAAGGCGTTCCTATCTGAATTTCAACACAACATTGCAGTCTTGACTTGTTACTTAAGGGTCACAGTCTTTGCAGTCTGGATTTTTCTTCAAACATAGCATTTTGGTTTTACCAGCGTCCACGTGTTTGAAGAATAAATATGACACACTGACAACAATGAAGGGTTCAAGAATTCTTTGCCTGTCTCAGGACTATTATAAAAGCAAAATACTGCAGATGCTGGAGATCTGAAAAGAAGACAAAGTGCTGGGAAAACTCAGGAGGTCGGGCAGCATCTGTGGAGAGAGAAACTGAACCAATGTTTTGAGCCAATGGGCTGGATTCTTCCGCCCCCACCGCAATATTGCCACGGGCGAAACGCGGACAATGGAAAAGTCCTTGATCTCAGGCGGGATTCTCTGGTCGCCGGGCGGGCACGGCTGGAGAATCCCGCCCAATGACTCTTCTTCAGAGCTCCAAAGAAGATCCAAAGAGGAGTCATATTGAACTCGAAACACTGTAGGAATGTTTTTGAAATCCCTTAAGTTAATTCACCTAAAACTCTGTCAATGCGAGAGGGCTTATCTGGATGCGTGACCAGATCGGTCAATGAACCGAGAACCTTTTTCAGGACTGATGACCTTTTCAAATTCTGTGCTATGAAAGATGTTGGATTGAAAGATAGCATTACTCATCTTCAAATGGGAGAATTATGAGGTGTTAAATTGTACAAAGTCATCTATCAATATGTCATTGAGACATGCATTTGAACCTGTATCAACACCATTATCTGGCTTGCTGCCAGTGCACACTAGAGAACTGCAGCTGCTTTGCCAAAGGATCTTCAATATCGACGAGCATTCAGCAAGATATAAAATCAGAAAATCATAATGCCGCTTCTCAGTAATTTCCGTTTGCTCTCTTCAGTAGTTCAACATGTGTTATCTGGTAAAGAAATACATTATCAAGAACTCTTTATGATCTAGAAGTTCCATTCCATTGATATCCTGATTGAAAATGTGTCAAATCGTCCTATTCACATCATCATTGGAAAATAAATTTGCAGAGTTTGTCACAAAATGCTAGGGTCGTTCGAATAAGAATCCCTCCCACCCCTGCCGACATGCCCCCTCCAAATGTTTCCCCGACTAATTTTCTTGTGATAGTACTGATGAGTCCTGATGTGTGGTTTCTCTTTCCGCATTGATGCTGAACTCCTCAGCTTATCACTGTAGGGTGTCAGCAGAAGACACTGCTCATGCTGGCTGTTGAGGTGCCAGCTGGCAGACTTCTGAAGCGGCAATGCTGAGAATGATATTGTCTCCACATACGTGGACACGCACTGAACATGTTTACACATCCATCTGCCTTTCAATTGCTGGTGGACAGCAAAAGAGAACGTAAAATAAAAGTACATTTTCTCCTTCGTCAACATGATCCCTCTCATCAACCCAACAATAGGACTTTGTCTCCAGACCCCAGGCTTATTCATCTCTTGGAGTCATACCTCCAAAAATGATCTGCCTCTCTCTCCCCTACCTTGCAACAGGCACGTTAACCTCACGTTCTTGTTTACCTTATAAATGAAAATCGCTTATTGTCACGAGTAGGCTTCAATGAAGTTACTGTGAAAAGCCCCTAGTCGCCACATTCCGGCGCCTGTCCAGGGAGGCTGGTACGGGAATCGAACCGTGCTACTGGCCTGCTTGGTCTGCTTTAAAAGCCAGCGATTTAGCTGAGTGAGCTAAACCAGTAAGAAGTGAATGATAAGGCATTATTCTTTTTTCCTCACGGATGTGCAGTTCCAGCATTATTTAATTCATTTTTGAAATGTACCTGGAGTTACTTTCTTTGGCAAAAGAAAAATTGTAACCAGCATGTCCACTGTTCTAATGGTTCAAAAATAGCTCAGATGAATGACTGCTCATTCATCATCTTCACAAAACTGTTTTGGAGCGGTGCAATTACTTGTAATTTTTTTCCCTTTTTTGTTCAAAACAGTTTTGCGGCATGTGATTTACTTTTTGTATTCTTGTTTCACTTTATATTCATTGGCCATCTGAACCTGTGATATCTCATTGACATAGCACTCGGGGAAAGTGAATCCATTCTTTTTCGCAATAAATGAATGGGTGGCAACAGAATATTCGACACTGAGGTGTTGCAGCCAAGCCTAGTTCTGTCATCGCTTACTTTGACATTGAGAAAGGAGAATTAATCTTGTAACAACCAGGAATGGAAATGTTGCTTTAATTGTCAATCTATCAAGTTCAAGACTGTTGTCAGAAAGTGCAGTACTTGTATTGCTGCCCTGGTGGAAATCAGCACAAACCCAGTTTGGGACCTTCCAGTTTTGTGTGTTTCGTTGCCATGTACAATGCATTTATGGATCCTTTTTCTGTGTTGTAAATATATTGGCCGGGATTCTCTGAAATCAAGGCCAAGTGTTGACTCCGACATAAACACCGGAGTGGTGTTCGCTAGCATTAACGGGTCTCCTGGCCCAGCAATTCACCAGTTTTTAGGGGGCTAGCATTACACTGGAGTGCTGTGCGCTGCTCCGGTGCCGAAAGATGGCCCTGCAGGGCTGGCATGGGTCCGCACATGCGCACCACGGCCAGCGTGGGTTCGCGCATGCGCACCATGGCTATCCGCGCCGGCGTGGAGCAACATGTTGGGGATCTAACAGCGGGCCAGCACGGAAGGAGGTAGGCCACTTCCAGATCACAGCTGCCCACCGATCGGATGTCCCCGATCGTGGAGGCCCCCCCCCTCCTGGAGTCAGGTCACCCCACCCCCCCACCAGGACGTCCATTGCGGCCCCGGGTCCGAGCTCCCGCCGGGTGGTACCAGGTTTGAACCACGCCGGCGGGACTCGGCGGGAGTTCAGCCTGTGGCCCGTGGAGAATCGGCGCAGGGACTATTTCAGCGGCTCCCGACTGATGCTGCGGCGACCGCACGGGCGTGATTGACACCAATTCTCCGGTCACCTGAGAATCGGCGGCCATGCGTGGCGGGAATTTCCCGCGCCCCCGGCGACTCTCTGACCCTTCGTGGGCTCAGAGAATCCCAGCCATTACCTTGTTAGAAATTACACACCATCATAACTTGCGAACCAAGTCTTATGGCAAGGAAACTACAATAATGCTGCCTCATAAACAAAATGCAAAGAGTTATATGCTGTGCTGTTGTATATTTTAAAGAGTTGTGTGTTGGGCTGTACATTTTAAGGAGTTGTGTGTTGTGATGTTGTATATTTTAATCTGTTGCGGTGCTATATATTTTAAAGAGATATGTGTTATGTTTATTTTAAACAGTTGTGTGTTATGATCCTGTAATTATTAATAGTTATGTGTTATGGTGTTGTATATTTTAAAGAGTTATGTGCTTGCTCTTGTATATTTGAGAAAGTTGTGTGTTATTGTGTATATTTTAAAGAGTTGTATGGTGTTGTGTTGCATATTTTTTTATTGCTAACTGATACCATGGAGTGATGACTAGCCAGGAAACTGAGTGAGAGATTTACATTCCGTTGTGAACGCATGTGCCTTCGAGTGCCAGGCAGTGCTGCCTTGTTGGAGGTGCTGTCTTTTCAATAAACTGACAGCCTTTTTCATGAAGGCTGACTGTCCTTACCTTATCAACTGTTCTCAAACCTATGTTCTTGCCAATGTTCTTCAGTAAGAATTCTTACAACACCAGGTTAAAGTCCAACATGTTTGTTTCAAACACTAGCTTCAGGTGAATGGAGGAAGAAGCAGTGCTCCGAAAGCTAGTGTTTGAAACAAACATGTTAGACTTTTAACCTGGTGTTGTAAGACTTCTTACTGTGCTCACCCCAGTCCAACACCAGTATCTCCACATAATGTTCTTCAGAGCTTAGAAACAAAGAAACATTGTCCAGCCAAGTGCAGAAGAGTCTTGCTCTAATGATGGCTATGGATAGATACCCACTGAGCAGTGGCATAAAATGGAAACGCAATAATATTACAGTGTGATATATATTTGTATAGTCTTGTCATCCTTCATTTGAATAACCATTCACAAAGTAACAAGGTCTTGTGCATAATTATCACTTGTAAACTATCGTTATCCATGGGAAACATATATTTGAAACGTTGGTTGTGATCTAACTATGGATTATTGATATTTACGTATAATTTTAATGACATGTCACATCATCAAATACTTGTGGTGTTCAGTCTATTTGTCTGATTTGCTTACTGTGATAAGTTGATTTACTCCGAAGAATCATCATGAATAATCAAATTCCAACTATATTCCCTTAGTCTGTGCTCAGCAGGGATATTCGCGTAGAAACAGCAGGGTTTGTGACTTACAGCTAAATCAATGAAACTGATAACTAACCAGATACTATTAGCCATGGGGTGGGTCAGAGACATTGGGTGGGATTCTCCCATTGCTGACGCCGACATCGCGTTCGACAATTGGCTGGAGAATCCATTTTTATGCCAAAATCGGGGTTGGCGCCCTTTTTTAGATGCTCCGCCCACTCTAAAATGGCATATTTGCTGAGTATGGTGCACGCTGTTGGGACGGCCTCAGGATGGTTCCCGAGGGCCTCCTTTGATGCCCCGCCCCCAATGGGCCGACTTCCCAACGGCATCTGTCACGTATGCTCACAGTTTTCGGGGACCTAATGTGGCAGCTGTGCACTGTGTCCAGCGCTACCACAGTTGGGGGGTGAGCCATTCTGCTCGCCGGGGGGCTTTGGCGGAGGGTGGGGGGACTGGTGGGGTGGTGGTCTGGGTGTGGCGAGGGGAGTTACAGGAGGCACTATCTGCGCCATGCTGTACGGTGTAGCCGCCGCAGGTCACTACCCTGCGCAGGCGCGACCATGGACCCGGCAATTCTCCATCTGTATCTACTGGTAAAGCCGGGGGCTTTACGTGGCCCGGCTCCTGGTCCCCCACTGGGCGGAGCATTGGTGCGAGGGTGGCAGCGACTTTTTGTTCATAAGCTAGACACATGCTCTGGCCATAGCCCCAAAATTGGAGAATCCAGCCCAATGTTTTTCCACATTAGTAGTTAAGGGAAAGTAGTGTTGAAATAACAATCAGTTGGAAGCTGCTTCATCGCCGAGTCAGCAAATTGTGGTTTTAAGTCGCAGTACCCAGGCGGTGCTGTCATTCAGTTTAAATGTCAAACCGAGGTACGTCTACCCTTTCAGGTGGAAGCTTGAAAATCATTTTCATTGGGAGTGCAACATGTCCTGCAAGACAGTCTCCAAATGCAAATCTTGCTTTGCTTAAAAAATGGCTGATGGATACCCAAGAGGAGAGTAAAGTCACCCTTAACAAACAGGATTTTCTACAGTATTTCCTACCCCTTTCCTGAAGGCAGAAGTCACTGCTGTGGTGGAATTCAAAGGGGGCCATTCTTCAATTGTAAGCCTAGATTGAGAGTGTGAGGAGCTCACCTGACTATAAAGGCATCATAAGCCTGCCCTTAACAAATGCCCAAATTCTTTTCAGCAGGCATCCAGGAGCAAGGATCAAATAATTCAGGAAATACACCTGGGAGTGCCTGGTCTGCACTATTCAGTGCCTTGCTGCATCTACTCCTTGCCCCATCAAACATGTTGTTGCTGTGGTGAACTGCAACAAAGGGTTTATTCTTTAGTTCATGTTGTGTCAGCGTCTTGTGTATTGGTTCTGTTGACATTTTGTCAGTTGGTTAGCTAAGCCCCAGGATTTTGAAAACTAGCTGCAAACAATATACTGACAAACCTACTGAGCTTGTGCATACTGGCAATACTGGAAATTAATCACAAGACCAACTGACACTATGGAGATTGCATAAAATATCAGACAGATTTTATGGGATTGTGAAGAATTTGCAAAGGTGTAGTGTACATCAGGTTCTTAGATTACAAACATTGGCTGTATATAAATTCATTGAAACTTTGGTTTCCCTAATCTATCCAGGGAATTAATCTTCGCTGCTTCATACGGGAACGGGCGCAATCAATAAAACAAAGACGCAATACTTCTGATGGGATGGTGCAGTTTTAGAATTGGACTTCTCCATATAGGGCAAACCAATTAAAAGCATTTGAGCATTTTCAAATGAAGGTAATTTGTTATTTTCAGAAGAAAAGCTGTCAAAAATAATACTGTTTCATGCCAAGTGTTTGTCCAATTTATATAGTGAGACATTTGCTTCGAAGAAGGGAGTGAAAAAGGTGTGCTTCCAAGATGCAGAGAGACCTACCAGGTTAGATGACTGTCTCTCTGATCGGCCATTGCATGGCATCACAGAAAGGCAGCTGATCGTTCATCTCAAAATGGCATTCTTTGACAGCAATATTGGCTCTTGTTTTGAACAAGCCTGTGGGTAGACCTGAAGACGTACAACCTGGAATTCTATGCTGAAAGCTGGATAAGGGATATTGTCAGTCAATACCATGGTTTTCAGTTTGGGCAGCTCGACAGGCGTGGCCAGAGGTTGGTTCCAAGTCATGACTCTCTATATTATTGTTACTGGAATAAATCTGGGATGCATAGCCTGCTTCAGCTCGTTCCTTGATGAGCAGCAACATAGATTTAACCAGTGGAGCCTCAATGCCATCATGAAATTGAAGATTTCTGGATACATCAAACCACATCATTGACAAAGTACTTTGAAAAGCAGACCACAGCATCAGCTGCATTACACCGGCCACAGAAAGCCACTGAGCGACAAGGGCTATTTGCCGATGAAATGGTTCAAGACTTCGATGTGCAACACATGACGTGATCTAGAGGGGCTTTTCTAGATGGGTTGAACTATCGCTTCATTTTTATCTATCATATGATCAAACATTTAGATATAGTTAGTGTGATTCCACTGGCTGGATTATGGTGAACAAACACCAACTTGAGAGTACAACAGCAAATAAACATTGGTTAGTAAAATGATTCTCAGGTGAAGAGTTACTACAATATGGAGTGTATTAGCACAAGTGGCTACTGCAGCTGAGCGAATAATGACATTTCAGAGAGAATTGGCCGAAGAGCAGAGTAGTTGGATTCTAGTTAATAGTTCTGATATTTGCAGTTTCCACAGCTAAAAATATGCTGGCCTCTCTTTCTAAGCTGAACATGCAAAATGCACCTTGCTGCTGATCCAAAACAAGAGAGTTGAATTTGTTGATAGCATATGCACGGATAAAAGGTCATTCAGCTCCTTGAGCCATTCAATTAGATCTTTGCTGATCCCTATCTTAAGTCTATTTACCTATCTTGGCATCAAATTTCTCAACGACCTTCACTTGCAAAATACTGACCACAGATTTTAAACTATTCATTAAGCTTGTGTCTGCTGGGTTCTATGGGACACAGTTATACATTTCTACCACACCGTTTGGGAGAAGTCTTCCCTAACCTCTCTCCTGAATAGCCTGTCTCTGATTTTAAGGTTACGACCTCTTGCCCTGGACTACCCCACCAGCAGAAAGAGGTTTCCCTCCATCTACCCATCAATTTGTTTCAAATCTCCATTAAATCAGCCCTTAACATTCTCTAACAGGGAATAGAGGCCTACTTCATGTCATTTCGCCTCACAGCCTTCTTGGAAATCTGCGCAGCACTCCTTCTGAAGCCAATATATCCTTCCGAAGAGTTGGTGCCCAGAGATGTCCAGATGTGAACTTACCAGGACATTGCATTGCTGGAAAACATCTGCCTCTTTACATTCTAGACCAACAGTTCTCAAGCTTTTTGATTATGTCTGTCCCTGACCACTAAATAAAGAACCTGTAATCTCCTTGGACCTCTTTGGTTCTTAGTTTTACACCATTTAAAAAAGTACTTGGAACTATATTTCAGGTGAATCACCTTACATTACCTGCTTGAATTCCATCTGACACTATTTTGCTCACACGTTTAATCTATCACTGTCTCCTTGTAATTTTATGCTCAGATCAAGATTCGTTGTCCAATAAAAAGGTATTCTAAAAATCATGATTTTCCTCAATCAATGAAACCATAAATTTTCATCTGTCTGTATTTATCATTAGTCAACTGCTAATCATTTGGTTTCCCACAGCTAAGATATCACCATATGAATGACTCTGCATGATTTTGTGCTTTTATATATTTGTCAGTCAGTAGCTGTTATTTGCAACAGCTCTAATTAATGGTAGCCTGTCAGCATATCATGCTGTAAATGGCTGTCACAAACACATTGTCAAACATGGTTTGCTCTGGAAATAAGGGAACAAAATGTCATTCTTGCATTACTCACTGAATACTGATCAGCAAGTGTAAACACTAAAGAAGATGGAATGTAAAAATACCCAAAAACTTTCATCATCAACGCAAGTCCACGGGATCTGGCTAGCAATGGCGGTCGGGTGCTTCCCGCAAACTACATTTCATTGTCTCTTGCCAGAGGCGAGCAGGAGGACTGGGTACATGGTTTTGTTAGGATTGCAGGCTTCCTTGTGTGCACCACTGCACGTCACTTTGCAGATGCCCCCATGTCAACTCGACCCTACACCGGAACTGAAAGAGATTTTGGCCCCTATATATCCAGGGGGCACACTCAATATGCAGAACATTAAGCAGGCCTGTGCCTGAAGTCCTAACATCAGTCATGATGCTCTCATTCTGCAGCAGACCACAGCATCAGCTGCATTATACCTACCACAGAAAGCCACTGGGCGACAAGAGCTATTTGCTGATGACATGGTTCAAGACTTCGATGTGCAACACATGACACATGTGCACAGCATGCACACAAGGAATAAAAACAGAAAATGTTGGATAAGCTCAGCAGGTCTGGCAGCATCTGTGGAGAGAGAAAAATGGTTAATGTTTTGAGTCCATATGACTCTTCTTCAGTTTAGGGAGAAACTCTAAAGGAGAGTCCTTTGGGACTCAAAACGTTAACCCTGTTTCTCTCTCCACCGGCACTGCCTGACCTGCTGAGCTTGTGCAGCATTTTCAGTTTTGATGTTATATCATTGGCATTCGCAGTATTTTGCTTTTACTTTTGTGCATCCCAAAGCCACATTCCCGCATAATATACGCCAGTGCAGTCCACTGCTGTATGAGTGGCTTCCACTGTCTGGGACATTCTCAAGGATCCTTGGCAGAGTGACCACTGAGATTCGTGGTGACGATTTCCGGTGACAGCATGTAGGGGAGCAGTTGCATACGAAGTGGTTCCCACCAGAGAGCTTTATTTAAGCCGTTTTCCCCCAATATTTGGAGGGAATTTCGGCTCAAGTTTGTTTTTTAATCGGTGAATTAAGTATCCCACATCAAGGGGATACCCAATAGGTACCGGACCAGACAGCAGAAGAAGAAAGTACTAGCATCAAACTTAGAAGCTTCGAGAGTCTCGATTGGAAAGAAAGTGATGGAGACTGCTGCAGATGCAGGGCTCACTCCACTAACTGTTAAAATATTAGCAATGGAGCTACAGAAATTATGTTGGGAGGTCTCTGGGATCCATGCAAAAGTGATTGTAGTGGCGATAAACACGATTCGAGTAGCCTTGGGTAAAGTGGACAAGGTGATGAAGGTGCAGGGTGTGGGACTGAAAGAGGTGGGTGTGGCTCTGTCGAGGCAGAGTGATCAGATCACTGCCCTGGAAGGGGAGATGGCACGGGTGGCTGCCGATAACAAAATATCAAAAGCCAAGGTGGACGACTTGGAAAATTGGTCGCTTGTCAGAACCTGAGGGTGGTTGGGTTGCTGGAGGGTGTGGAGGGCCCAAGCCTGAGAAAATTAATGTTGCAGCTGTTTTGGAAGATGGTGGGAGAGTGGGGGGCTTGGGGAAGGGGGAAATGGAGACCCCGCCCAAGCTGGATCGTACCTACAGATCGCGGAGGCAGAATCCCCAATGAGATGACCCACCGCATGTGATCATCGTGTGCCTCTACAGCTTTCAGGACAAAGAAAAAGTGATGCGGCAGGCAAAGGATCATCGCAATTGCTCATGGGAGGGCCATGCGGTTGAGAATTTATCAAAATGCTGGAGCGAAGTAGGCCAAGAGACGTGCTGTATTTTATAAGGCCAAGGCTGCATTGTATTGCAGTCAGGTTGATTTGACGTGGTGAACCCCACTTGCCTCCATGTGACTTACGAAAATAGAGACTATTACTTTGAGACTCCAGTGGAGGCTGAGGCGGTCATGTTAAGTCACAGAATGGGGTTGAGATAAATGTTTCCTTTTTGATATTGGTTGGGTAATGTTTGTATGGAGGCGGGTGGGTGACTTCTGGGAGTTGATGGGGTGTTTGTTGGGCGGTTGTGGTGTTTTTTTCTCAGTGAGCTTTCTGCTTACACTATCTGTAGTTTATAAATCAGAAGGAAAAGCGAAAGGAAAGTGAGATATGAGGGGGAGGAGGATGAGTTACGAGGACAGTTTCAGTCTTGCTGCTGACCACAGCCTCTGCAATGGCCATCCCAATAATGGCCAGCAAGGTAGCTTCAATAGGCATTGCTGGCCTCTTCCAGCTAACTCCAGTTGTGCACTATATTTCCGCAAGTGAAAAGGAAGTGACTCAGTGAATATTGTTGAATGTGTTTTGCTGATATAGCTGTCATGTTTGAACAGTTCGTAGTGTACACGATATGTGATGTGAATTTCAGGCTTGCAGTAGTGCCAAGTGAATGAAGCCATGAATGTGAGGTATGAATCCTGACTGATCGGCATTGTTTGTGGGTTAGTGGTTGGAGTGTGCTGAATTGAACAGTGGTTGAGGCTAGTGGCACAGTTCGAAGGATTGGCATTAGAAGATGCAATCTCTGACCTTGACAACTCATGTGAGATCACTGAACTTCTTGTAGTGCCGCATTCAGATCCTTAGCTGTTAACAAGTGACACTGAGCTCTATAGCTATCTATACCCACAGCTCCGTGTTTTAAGGACACCTTTCCTGGTTTTCAGCTCCTCCACTAAGGCCTCAAATGAAGAATATAAAATGCTTTTTGAGCCCATTCCCTCCCATGTTGTGCCTTCATTGTTTCCCTGGCTAGATTCAGTTCTTGCGGGATTCCAACACCTGCTCAAACTGAAAATACATCTCTGTATTAAATATATGTGAGCAACTTTTTCTTTTTTTAATAAATTTAGTGTACCCAATTAATTTTTTTTCCAATTAAGGGGCAATTTAGCGTGTTCAATCCACCTACCCTGCACATCTTTGGGTTGTGGGGCGAAACCCACGCAAACACGGGGAGAATGTGCAAACTCCACACGGACAGTGACCCAGAGCCGGGATCGAATCTGGGACCTCAGCGCCGTGGGGCAACAGGGCTAACCCACTGCGCCACCATGCTGCCCAGTGAGCAACTTTTTCAATCATAACTTGGGGGGGGCACGGTCACACAGTGTTGCTTCACAGCGCCTGGGTCCCAGGTTCGAATCCCGGCTTGGGTCGCTGGTGTGTGGAGTTTGCACGCTCTCCCCATGTATGTGTGGGTTTCCTCCGGGTGCTCCGGTTTCCTCCCATAACTCCCGAAAGACGTGATTGTTAGGTGAATTGGACATTCTGAATTCTCCCTCAATGTACCTGAACAGGTGCCGGAATGTGGCGACTGGGGGCTTTTCACAGTAACTTCTTTGCAGTTTTAATGTAAGCCGACTTGTGACAATAATAAAGATTATTGTTATTAATAAAGGATTTTTTTTTTACCAAATGAAAACCTAAATCAGATTTAGGGAAGTTAACCAGAGGCTGACACTGCCAAAAATAATTGGATACTATGAACAGCTCTTTCACTATGCAATGTAAATGCTATGTCAAACTTTAAGCAGTGCAGGTGACCTTCAATGGTGCTAGAAAAGTACGACTTTGGACTTCCTGCTGCTGTGTGTGACCAATAAACCACTTGTTTAAACCTGGCTGCATGTTGCACTCATTGAGATGAGCTGGTAGCATGGATTTGGCATGTTGCCTGTATTACATTAAACCGGGACAGGTTAATCACACATTACGCACCTGCTCTTGGAGCTATCTAAGTTAGCCGCTACTGTATTGCACGCGGCATACCACAGTGATACATATCATTTCCAGCATGTAGAAAACTAGCAAACACACTATGATCTGAGAGATTATATCCCAAGATAATAGCAACCAATAAATAACATAACATTTTATGATTTGAATTATGATAAATCTCCTATTCATCACTGATCTCTGGTAAACTATCTTTCCAAATCCATTCTGTAAGAAGGGATTTAGTGTCCCTCAGTCACTCTGAATCATACTGTCCTTATCTCTCCTGTAACCTCTAATTGAGCACAGATAATGAGGTCATTTAACAGAGAAATCAGCATCGCGAAAGAAATCCAATGATACCAGGTAGTTTTTTTTGACAGTATATAGATTGAGTCTATTCAATTTTCGCAGTTAGCACCAGAAATACAAAGACTCAGTCGCAGTGAGAAGTCGAGATGTTTTTTCCAAATAAAGCCTAATTTATAAAATTGCAGCTTGACTTCCCTGAAAGAAGGAAACCCAAGATAAGGAGGCACAGTAGCACAGTGGGGAGCACTGTTGCTTCACAGCTCCAGGGTCCCAGGTTCGATTCTCACATTGGGTCACTGTCTGTGTGGAGTCTACATGTTCTCCCCGTGTCTGCGTGGGTTTCCTCCCACTGTCCAAAAATATGCTGTTAGGTAATTTGGATATTCTGAATTCTCCCTCCATGTACCTGAACAGGCACTAGGATGTGGCGACTAGAGGCTTTTCACAGTAACTTCATTGCAGTGTTAATCTAAGCCTATTTGTGACAATAATGATTATTTAAAAAAAATGTAATATCAAAAATGTTAAAATTAACTTTGTAACCTTCAGGGCTGCATTACCTCAGGGTAAAACATAATGTTCAAAAATATCAGTTACTAATACGGCAAACAAAAATGAAATGAGTTATAAGTGAAGGTAATGATCTAAAACTGCATAAAAACAAGAGCAGAATAAATGTACCATGTAAAATTTTAAAAGGAAATTAATGCTGCATTATTAACAAAATCTCAGTAATAAATATTGTAACTAAAATTAAAACCAATCCATAGGATATTTAATGAAAAAGAATTTAAATAAAACGTATTGTAATAATTTAACAAGACTAAAAGAAAAAAAAATCAAGTTTATTAAAAGCGTGAAAGGGAAGCAGAAATGATAAAAAAAGAACATTTCAAAAGACATCAACATAATGAATTCACAACTGAATGAAATAAGACTAAATGACAATTTCGAATAAAATTCAAATCCATCTGAAAAGGAAGCTTCTGATCATATCCCAATCTAATCAAAGAACATAACGCTAAATTTTATTCTTTTAATTAGAACCTTGATATTGGATTATGACTGGTGTAGTGACATACCAACATTGGATCCTGTGACACAGTGATATGCTTTCTGTTGATAATGAGTAGCGAATCACAGATTTTGGCAATCCTTGTTGCACTCAATGACGAGGTTAAAAAATCTTGTACAGATTGGTTAGTTCCTCTCTGGTGGGAGAATCTAGAACTCGGGAGTCACTGTTTGAAATAAGGAGTTGCTCATTTTAGACAGAGATGAGGAGAAAGATTTTCTCTCAGAGGGCTGTGAGTCTTTGGAATTCTTTTCCTCAAAAAGTACTGATCCTCAAAATGCGCTGGATGCAGAGTTTATGTCCGGGATTTTCCAGCCTCACCACGGCGTGATTCTGGCGGTAGAGGTGGCTCACCATTGGCCACTTGCAGAATCTTCTGGTCCCACCACAGCCAATGCTCATTTGAGGCGGTGGTGGGAACGGGGGGGGGGGGGGGGGGGGGGGGGGGGGGGTCACCGTTGGCGAGACCGGAGGATCCCGCCAGCAGTCAGGGCTGAAAAATCCCCGCAAAACCTTTAAGGCAGAGCTGGACAGATTCTTGACAAGCAAGAGGATGAGAGGTTATTGGTGGTAGGTGATGTTGAGGTGAAAAACAGATCAGCCATCACTTCATTGAATAGTGGAGCTGGCTCGAGGGGATGAGAGTCCTAATCCTGCTCCTAAATCAGGGGCTGATTTAGCACAGTGGGCTAAACAACTTGCTTGTAATGCACAGCAAAGCCAGCAGCGCGGGTTCAATTCCCGTGCCGGCCTCCACGAACAGGCGCCTGAATGTGGCAGCTAGGGGCTTTTCACAGTAACGTCATTGAAGCCTACTTGTGACAATAAGCGATTTTTAATAATTTGAATGTATGCATGCTCTTTGCAGAGCAAGAGAAAAATTTGGAAACTGAGCTGCACAGAAAAGGCGGGGGGAGGGTGTATAAGGGAAGGCACAGAACTGAGAGTTGAACAAAAAGGAAGCTGAGAACGCTTTTCAAAACAAGAAAGAGATGACCAGGAATAGAAACATAGGGAGAGAATGCTAGAGAGGGATGGTTCAAAGTGCGGCTACTAATTAGAGAATACAGCAATGTTGGGGAACGGAATATGAGGGTAGGGACAGAAGGCAGGAGATAATTGCTAAGATAGTGCGAACCAAATTGCTGAGTTAGTGCGAACCAACTTCATGAAAGACTTTGAAATGCAAGACTCTTTCTTCCCTAACATCAACAGGTCAGGAACTTACTGCCAAACATCTGTCAAACGCATTCCAATCAGACACTAAATTGCTCACGTAAGCAAACAGAGAACAAGACTGCCATTCATTTATTAATTTAATTATTTGTCCCTTTTACAAAATATCTGTTTCTCCTCAACATCTTCCCAACATGGAAATACAGAGTCTAGAAACTGAAGGGGGTAATATAGCTGAACTGCTGACTGGTAACTCTGACCGTGATATCATGCATTGATGCTCTTAAAACACTGACACACGGCGCTTTGGATCAGTAAATGTCGACACAAAATGCAATGAGCTTAAACTCCATGTAAGCTTGTTCGAAAGGTTTACCTCGGAGTGCTTCAGGGTCTAATGTCTGGCCGAGCTGTTCTAATAAATCTGCTCGTGCTGCATTCTTCTTGTGTTTTTTACCATCGTAGTGTTGCTGGGCCATCATTGGATTATTAAACCAGGCATTGCAGAGCTGACAGAACCTGTCTGAATCTCTTCTCTGTCGTGATGGGTTTATTGTTGGACTGGGCCTTGAGGAAATCTGCTTTGGTTCTACGCGGAGAAAAAAAAGAATAAAGGGATTAAATGTGGCGGGGAGAGGAAATCATCATGCTGTAAAGTGTGATCAAATATTCAATACTTCCATTAAATAGTGAATTAAACTGGATTTCCTAACTCATTATATTAATTTTACCCCTGATTGTTGCATACTTTAGGACATACTATTGGTTTTGTTTGTTATCATAGCATTTACGTTGCATGGTAAAAATGTTATTAGCAGTGTTTCTGACAGTGTTAGCCTCAGGTTAACTTTCCTAAATTCTGGTCTTGTTTTCATTGGGTAAAATATCCAATTAGTTTGTTTTTATACAAGTTTCTGACATATATTCAAACCTCTGAAGAGGGCACCCAGTAGAGTGCATGCTTCCGCCACACTATGTTCATGTTGTACAATGAAACAGCTGTTCCTTGAAGTTTTTCCCTGCCTGGTTGATGTTCTATGGCAACATAGCGGAAAAAAACTTTTCATTCAGAGCTTCTACCTCACTTAAGAGGTTTTGGGCAATCCACGTGCAACAACCTGCTCCGAAAAGTCTGCTCACATTTTGACACACAGTTGCACCACAGCAGCTGAGACAATCCACAACGTTCTCCAACAATCAATAAATTCTAAATCAAACAATCCACAACATTCTTAAAAGAAAATTCAATTCACCCCATCTGAGACAGATTACAAGAGAGCTGGGTTGCACCTAACAAAGCAAGAACAATGGTGCTTGCAAGGAGCTACTAGATAGATGGGAAATGGGCAATAAAACAAACACTGAATGAGTGGAAAACAGCTGACAGACTGGTGTGAACACAATAATTCCAGGAGACCTTCAGATACCAAACACTGGTCAAAGGAGGCAAATCTACAATAAAGTGAACATACACAAACGTGGGAAGCATTACGAATATATACCTTATCCACAGTTAATGGTTTATATGACATAAACCAGAATCTGGTAAAAATGTGAGAAACAAGGCAGGCTCCAAACAATGACAATGCGCTGCAGGAGGAGTATGGAGCATTCAAGAATGATGGTAGATTTAGATTTATTGTCACGTGTACCGAGGTACGTTGAAAAGTATTGGGCTGGATTCTCTGCTATCGTGATTTGCCGTTGCGCCGGCAGGCCGGGGATTTCTTGACGGCGTGGGGCTTCCCACAATGGGAAACCCATTTGGCCAACAGGCGAAATGCAGAATCCCGGGTGTGCGCCGCGCCAGACATCTGGTGGGACGGAGAGTCTCGCCAGTGTTCTGCTTATAACAAGGCAGATCATTCCATACATGAAAGACATAGGACATACGATAAATATGCAATGTAAATACATAGACATTGGGTGAAACATATGGAGTGTAGTGCGACACAGTAGAGAAGATGCCTGGAGAGATCAGTTCAGTTCATTAGATGGTCATTCAGAAGACTGGTAGCAGCAGAGAAGAATCTGTTTTAGTATCTGGTACTATGTAATTCTCAGACCTTTGTATCTCCTACCCAATGGAAGAGGTTGGAAGAGAGGATAACCTGGGTGGGAGGGGCCTTTGATTGTGCTGCCCGCTCTCCTAAAACAGAGGGAGGTGTAGACAGAGTCAATGGATGGGAGGCAGTTTCATCTGATGGACTGGGCTGTGCTCATGACTCTGTAGTTTCTTACGGTCTTGAGCCGAACAGTTGCCATACCAGGCTGTGATGCAGCCAGACGAAATGTTTCTATGGTGGACATATTTCAAATTTCTTAGTTTCCTGTGGAAGTATAGACACTGTTGTGCTTTCTTGGTCGTAGAGGTGGGTGGACCAGCCAGATTGTTGATGGTGTTTACACCTAGCAATTTGAAGCTGTCAACCATCTCCATCTTGGCACTATTGATGCAGACAGGGGTGTGTACGATACTTTGCTTGCTGATCAATGATCAGCTCCTTAATTTTGCTGATATTGAGGGAGAGATTGTTGCCGTTGCTCCATGCCACTGGGTTTCCTATCTCCCTCCTGTACTCTGACTCATCATTGTTAGAGATCCTACACACTGCAGTTGTGTCATCAGCAAACTTGTAGATGGAGTTGGAGCCATATTGTGCCACACAGTCATGTGTGTACAGGGAGTATAGTAGGAGGCTAAGTACGCAGCCTTGCGCAGCCCCACTTTTGAGGGCGATCGTGGAGAAGGTGTTGTTGTTGTTTAACCTTACTGATTGTGGTCTGTGGGTCAGGAAGTCGAGGATCCAGTTGCAGAGAGAGGAGCCAAACTGGAGATGGAAAGCAGCTTTCATCAAGTGCTTCCTTAGGGATGCCACAGTGGTCAGCACTGCTGCCTCACTGCAGGGACTCGGGTGACTGTCTGTGCTGAGTTTGCACTTTCTCCCAGTATCTGCGTGGGTTTCCTCCAGGTGCTCCGGTTTCCTCCCACATTCCCAAGGTGTGCAGATTAGGTGGATTGGACATGATAAATTGCCCTTCATGTTCAAAAAGGTTAGGTGGGGTGACTGGGTTATGGGGATAGGATGGAGGTGTGGGCTTGGGTAGGGTGCTCTTTCCAAGTGCCGGTGCCACCTCGATGAGCCGAATGGTCTCCTTCTGCACTGTAAATTCTATGATTAACATTGAAAGACTGAATCTAACACAAGGGTATACACAATGCACTGTTATTGAGGTTACAGGAGAGGAAAGGCAAAGTGAATCTGAACGAGAAATCACTACTGATGCGAACCCCATTGGTCTCTAAAAATAAGAGGACAGCCAGGGGAGAGGTAAGACTCCAAACTGATACAAATGGGCCAAAACTGAGGATAAGCTTAAAATGATTCACTGTACATAATCACCAGGAAAGATATAGGCACACACTGTCCTTTATGAGCGATAATCCAATGGAATAGACTTCAACATAACTGAAATGTTTATACTCTGCAGGCTTAAAGGGCTCATAAACAAATATCCAGAAATGGGTGGCATTAATTATGGGATACTCTCCTCGCTACTGTACGAGTGGATTGTGAGGCACCTTGCACACAGTGCATTTATCACCATTGAAGCACATGCATCGAATTAATGGCTCTCACTTGTTGTGGTGTCTCACTGCCAGCTTTGTTGCAATTATTGTTACTCAACATATCTCATTCAGAATTCAAACTTTACTTCTTAATTTCATTTTTCTTGTCAACGTTGCTCAATTTTAATTAGAATGGGGATTGTAAACCTTCCCTTTTCTGGCACCCCAGTGTCTGCAATAAGTCTGGCTATGTCAGGTGTTCCACAGCACGACTGCGTGAAAACATCTTATTTCACTTTCCACACCACACATCTTTTGAGGGCTCCCAATCACCTTGCTAGCATTAATTTCAATGCCACAATCACGATGCTATGATTGGCGCAGCACCATTGAAAGTTTCAAGCTAGTACGGTCCAAACTTAGCTCTGCTGACAGGACTAAGAAGCATTCAACATTTTAATGTGCAGCTCCAATCTAGCATCCAAATATGACACTGCAGGATTAGGCTTCATTTTTTTATTTCAGCACTAATCGAACTTGGTTGACATATCTTTAGGTACATCTGTTAAAATGATCTTCAGTATATGACAGAACTGCAAAGAATGATGGATAATCTCAGTTGAATGTACAAAACTTTAGCTAACAAGTCACATACAAAATGTTGATAAGCAATGCAAGGTGGTTCATTCAATTCAGGAAAACGTCACTGGCAATGCTTTAAACCATGGACAGCTTCAGGGAAACCTCCGATCCATTGCTCAGTGAAGACTGTAAATACACTCCATCTGGCAAAGAGCTGCATAAATTGATTGTGCATACTGGTCCTTTAAAGTAGACACTGTTAGGCAAGTGACCATGGTAGATGTAAGCTTTTGGGCTCAGAACCGTGAAAGACAAAAAGCATGAGCATCTTAAAGTTAAATACCAGGGTAGTGAGAGACTGAAGACCCAACCTTCAAACAATAGACATGAATCAAATGGTCGTGAAAATCTTGAAATACATGCCCGCTCAAAGTATAACCCTGGCAGAACAATTAGGTAATGATTGACCAATGATGATGGTCAGAAAAGGAGTTTTACCAAATATGGCCACGCTGGGAAAAAGTACATAGAATACTGGTTTGTATGACACAAAGCACACATTGTTGAGAAGAAAGAAAATAGACTTCAATCAGCAGAGGAGTGTGGCAGTCAACTTGGGGTCGAGCACTGGTGTTCCACAGTGAATGAAACTGCTAACTACGGCCTGTTGTTAAATTCCTGTTGTGAGGGTAGTCTTTCAATATTTTTGGGACTACTGTGGACTGTGTGTGTCTCTGTCCATGATTAATTACAGGGGAAAGATTAATAGAGATACCTTGTCTGTGACAACTGAGTGGTAAATGGGTAAAGGTGTTAGATGCATGCATTTGTAGTCAAAGGCTGTGGTGAAGTTGGATTAGAGGATAGGTAGGGACATGGCTTCTCAGCTGTTAAGTTTCCATGGGGAGAACATTGCTGGAGGAGACGACAGGGGGACTGGAGAAGGGGGCAGTATCGGCAGTTCACGGGGCTATTTTGGAGAAGGTGCCGCTAGAAGGGATCAAGGCAAAGTTGGAGGAAGAGTTGGGAGAGGGTATGGAGGAAGGATTCTGGTGTGAGGTGGTCCAGAGGGTGAACACCTCCACCTCATGTACGAGGTTGAGGCTGATACAGCTCAAGGTGGTGTACAGAGCGCACCTTACAAGTGCGAGGATGAGCCGGCTCTTTGAGGGGGATAGAAGATGTGTGTGAATGTTGACGGGGGGGGGGGGGGGGGGGGGGGGGGGGGGGCATAAACCACGTTCATATGTTTTGGTCCTGTCCAAAGCTGGAGGATTACTGGAAGGAGGTTTTTCGGGTAATCTCTAAAGTGGTGCACGTGAAACTAGACCCGGGTCCCCGGGAGGCCATATTCGGGGTGTGGGACCAGCCGGGGTTGGAAACGGGTGCGGAGGCAGATGTTGTAGCCTTCACCTCGTTAATCGCCCGAAGGCGGATCCTGTTAGGGTGGACATCAACCTCTGTGCCCTGGCATGGCGGGGGGATCTGCTGGAATTCCTGACGCTTGAAAAGGTCAAATTTAAACTGAGGGGAAGGATGAAGGGGTTCTACAATTCATTATGCACTTTTGAGAATTGAATAACATTGAACATTAGTGGGAGGGGGGTCTGGGAGGGTTGGGGGGTGGGGGGGAGGAGGACTGCATGTGTTAATGGTGACTATGGGTGATTCCTTTTTGTCATTTGTTTATGTTATCATGCGGGCTAATGTCTGGGGTTTGGTGGGAGGATGGGATCATTGTTATTGATATGGGGATTGACATTACATTCATTACTGATTATTGTTTATCTTTGTTAGATGTAAATTTGGGAGAAAATGTAAAAAAGGAGAATAAAAAATATTTTTAAAAAGTTTCCATGGGGAGTTAATAGTCCCCTGCAACTTACAAGAGTTTCATAAGTAAACCGGGGGAGGTTACTAAATTTTATTTGACTTGAAAGTGGAGGTATTCGGACAGCATGAAAGTTTTTATATTTTGGAAAACTTCAGTTCGAAGGGGTGCTCCGGGCAGGACAATAAAATCGTAGATGAGCGCAGAAACAGATCTTTTAGGAAAAGTGCTGAGCTGTGGTCGTAAAAGTTTGGAAAACACCATTGTACCGAGCACGATCTGCAGCTAGTTTGAACTGAAAGTCTCTTTTAGTTCAGATCTCTCAGCTTACCCTGTAATTGTAATTGACCCAAGTCTTACAATTAAATTAAAGAAAACCTCAGATCTCACAACACAATGGACCAAAACAATATTGTCAAAATACCATCGCTGTTGCATCATTTAATTGCAGCAATAACTCAAAATACCACACTCAACGACCAATGAATATCCAGGCAGTTAGTGCACGTACAAATCAAATAATGAATCCTGTACACAACATGTCATTTGGCTTGTCCTAAATCACAACGAACTTGTGCATTCTCCTGAACTTTTGGGTCTGTACCTGGTTATTTGTATATTCATGCTGGTTGTATTTGTGAGCCTTCATAGTTTGGAAAGAGATAAAAAGAACATTTGGAAAGGGTAATAAGGCAGGCATGAGAATCTACAGGGTTCATACTTTTTCCCCAGGACAGGCTACTGGAGTGAGGTTGGATGGTGAGAGCCAATGAATGAAAAATGGAGGTATGACATAATCCTAACCTCTCCAGTGCAATACTGTTGGAACAGGCATGGCATATATTTATTGGCACGGTAAATACAGCCTAACTGTTTTCATTGGGCCAAACATTTTAAACCAAGAGTGGGTTTCTTCTCCTTCATCCATTAAATGTTGCTTGTCAAATAGGACTGACCAATGTTCTGCAGGTTAGCCATTTTCCATTTTCTTATCCATACTCAGTAATTGTCAATTTATTTTTTGGATATGGGTGGGTAAATGAGGAAATTGGCAATTCATTTACTTGAAACTTAGCTGTCCAGTAAGAGGCAAAAATTGGAGACTGCTTCTATCTGACATTTTTGCATAATTAACAGCAAGACAAATTAATTCTTTGTGTGCTCTTTGGTAAATATCATTGTATGATATCATCGACACCAAATAATTCATAGTTTGAAACTCACCTTGGGAAATACAATGAAGAGTCAGATCCATAACAAACCATCTTGTCCAGCAGATATTTAAAACAGAGCTGCATTTATCCAGCTCAGCTGATAGCTATGGAGTGGGGTTGGGAAAATGTAGACTGTTGAAAACAGTTGCAAATTAACTTGTATTCTTTATAGCCCTCTCTGCAGGAGGTGATGGGCCAAAGAGGCACTTTCTAATATGGAGGAACATGTGTCACTTCCATCCGATTTTATGGTGGCCATTGAAATCTCGTGTTCAGGATGAGAACATTTTTTCTGCCATTCCCAGGATCCTTTGCTGACTGACTGCCATTAGAAGTTGATCTGGTTCCTAGTGAGTACAAAGTAAACAAGCCCATAATTTGACACAAATTGGGAGCCTTTGGGATGATATATTGAAACAAAAATGCATTTTCGTGTAGATGGGGGCAAGCCTGTAATTTGGGTTGAGCAACGTTAATTGGGTAGAGTGGATTCACACCGTTTCCGTACAGAGTTGCATTTGACTGCAATGTGAGGGCGAAGTTATGGGTGAAGATTTCCTCTGTGGCTGTTAAGTAGCAAAATCTTGAGTGCTTCCTTGTGAAAACATCAACAATGTAACTAGACATTATGATCAGAGCTAATCTTCCTTACGGTTATAAAAATTTTTAAAAATGTTTTAGTCCCCTTTATGGACACCCCTTCATTCAATTGTCCCAGAAATTTCCCAAAATCAGATTGATGTGACTCGAAAACAGCTTTGTCACTCTTAACCTACAGTTGGTATTCTGCATTGGAAGAAATACGAAAATGAAATTGCAAGTTTCAGTGGAAAATAACTCAACTATATTTGGAAGAAGATCATGTCCGGCATTACTGTAAATGAAAATTCCTATTAAAGAGTCATCCATGGGCATGTGACTGCAAAACTGTCATAACCATTGGTCTTCAGTTCGGAATGCAACATTGATATCCACTACCTACTTTCACTTTTCATAACTACATGACCTCCGCTGAGAGAAATATTGAGAAAGCCATGTTTGATAGTCAGTTTGTATCTCCTCTTTATCGTTCCCCATCATGACAGCATTACTGCTTCCACTTGTCTGCGAGCAGTGGCCATCCTACTTTCGAGAAAGGGCCATTTACAGTGGGGAACAGTGAGAAACACAGGAACAGGAGCAGGCCATTTAGTCCTTCAAGCCTATTCCATCATTCAGTGACAGAGGGGTGTTTGTGCTCTGATCAAATTAGAAAACAAAATTCCAGGGTGTCATTTGGCAGCATCGTCATTTATGCTGGCTCATAGCTTCTTACCGTGATGTATGAAGAAGTAAGTGTTGGCAAACTATTTGATCTTGAGGTCAGCAGATCACTTCAGCCTGATCCGCTCCTGGCCTTGGAGGCCCAATGTATGTGCAGTTTCCACAAGGATCACTGATGATCAGGAGCAGAACCCAAGTGGTTTTTGACCCTTCTCCAACCCAGGATTGCTCCACACACTTGTGGTGCAGCTCTACCACCTCAGCGGAGGTTTTGCGTCACCTTGAGTTTGTGTTGGAAATCTTTACGCAAATAACACACACAAATGGCAATCACAAGGCAGAAATAAAAATAATTATGATGTGGTCGCTGCAAGTATACTGTCAGTTGTTACGGGGCAAAATTCTGAAGGTAGCTTAAACTATAACTCCCTTGAAAGTCCTGGTGCTGCCATTGTAACTTTGCAGGAAGTGCTTTTCAAATTCGGGTTGCACCACACTTGGGGCAAAGTTACAGCAGGAAAAGATCTGAGGAAATTCATGGCCTTAAGTAGTTGGATTACTCGACATCCAGCAATCCAAAAATCTGAGAGTTGGTCTTCCAGCTGCCATCCTCTTGGCTTAAATGAGATCAAGGTCTGCGATGTCGTTTAAATGTAGCACCCCCTTGAGTGAAGTGCTCAGATGACCTCTGATGCAGGTGCATCAGGCATTTTGTGCCTCAGGCATGGTACTTTTCACGTGGGAAAAAATTCCCCCCCCCCCCCCCAAGTCCCTAAAGATTGCAATCCCGATTGTGCTGCCAGGGCTGGCAGGATTTCCACCGATTTTCACACCGAAAATGATACTTGACCATTTTTCCCGTAAGGTTCCATCCTTTATCTCTACAATTTGTCATTGTACACTCATTGTAGATCAAACATATTATTTTCCACCTTTCGTAAGCAGTTATGTCAAACTTAGCTGACGACCTCACAAGAGCGGTGGAGTACAAGGGTCATAATAATGATGGAGGGCTGTTAAAAGTGACATTTATGATTAGCTGGAGTGATGTCGGCTGCAAACCATTAAAACGTGATCAGTTTTGTTTATTTCTTTGTAAAGAATGACGTGTCAAAATGGAAGGCATTTTAAACCCAAATGAGTGATGTCTCGCAGCTTGCTGATTAAGTGGAACTTCAAGGCGCATGACATTAGCTGAGAGGGATGATAAATTGCCAGCTTTCTTTCCAGAAGTGTATTTCTGTTAAAAACATTATTCTGCAGCTTGGACATTATTGCTTGTACAATTCAGAAGGTACAGAAGACAAAAACAAATCTGTATGAGAGAAATGTCATTAAGTGCTGCTGCAAAGCACTTACTATAATGGCAAAAGGCACATTTTTCTTGTGAGAAAATGTTAGGCTTTTGGATCTGTTGATTTGTCATTTCTGATTTACACACCAGATGTGTTCAAAACGAACTGTGTTGTTTGGAACGGGCAATCTGACGCCAGAAATTAACTGCAGAATGATTTTTAAGCATCGTCAGCTGGTTTCCATTCGGATTGCCAGCCAGGTTTACAGGTTTTCTGTCTGTTGGGCAGGAAAGCAGCTGGGGGCGTGAATGTCAGAGTCAGGGATTACAAGAAGTGGGGGAGTCAGGGATCATGGGAGGAGTTGAAAATATTGAGGGAAGGGGGTGTAATTAGTCGTGAAAAGTCACAGATGGAGGGATGAAGAGTATGACACAGGGGGTGTGGAATCTGAAGTGGAGTGGTGGAGTAGTCAGATTGTGGTATAGAGTTTGGAGCTGGTGGGGAGGGGGGGGGGGCAACTGATAATTGTGCGTCGGGGTGTAATTCCCGCTCCCGCCGATTCCCGGGTGGCGGAGAATTCTGGCTACGGCGGGTGCGGGATTTACGCCGGCCCCGGGCGATTCCCCAACTCTGCGGGGGGTCGGGGAATTCCACCCCAGTTTTAGAAAATAACAAATATCATATTTCACAAATCTCTTTTTGCGACAAATAGTTAAATGTGAGCCAGTTTTACATGCACATTGATAGAAAAATGTCACGGATAGGAGTGAATCCTTTGATTCCCAAAAAACGATTACAGCAACACATCTGAGAATTATTGAATCCATAAGTGCAGATGGAGGTCATTCAGTCCATCAAGTCTGCATCGACCCTTTGAAAGAGCACCCTACCTAGCAGGCCCAATTCCCTGTCCTATCCCCATAGCCCCACCTACCCTTTGGACACTTGGGGACAATTTTATCATGCCCAATCTACCTAACTCACACATCTCCGGACTGTGGGAGGAAATCAGAGCACCCAGATGAAACCCATGCAGTCATGGGGAATATGTGAAAGCTCCACACGGTCACCTGAGGTAGGAATTGAACTTGGGTCCCTGGTGCTGTGGGCAGCAGTGCTCACCACTATGCCACCCTACCGCCAGACTACTTCCAGTAAGTCATCTTGGGCACTGCCTCTGGGTGTGATACAGTTTCACTTTAGTACAAAACCACAGCTTAGAACTGCCAGGTATTTCATTAGACCTTGGTTTCAACATTTAGCCATAATGAACAGCTTCATTTTATCATATGCACATCATGCTGAAAATGAACGGCAGTGAAGCTCTGCACCTGTAACCACACAATGATGAAATGCGCAGATCAGTTCAAAGTAAGGCAGCATAATCGCTTCCTCTAGCTGTGCATTACCATATACAGCCTTGCTGAATGTAACCAAAGCTTGATTGAATGTACCTGATTATTTTCACGGACCAAAAGACCGCCACTTGGTCTAGCTTCTCCTACTGTGACCTGTCCACAACTCCAAGTCCAAACCTGCCTGGAGCCAAATGTCCCCATTCTAAATGGGAGCAGGAGCCCATACCTTTCCCAGTTAACTAAAGGGGCACTGAGATTAATTCTCATGCACCTGCTGCCCAGGTTTGACATCAACAATCTCAACACAGACCGGGATTTGGGACTAAGTCCTTCTGATCTGGTCACAAGCAGACTTTCCCAAATAAACCATGGGAATACTGTGAAGATGTTTCTAATTGTGAACTGTTTTTCCAATGTGCTTTCCCTGATTCAATGAAGGAATGGCGCGCAGATGAAATCTGTTGGTAATTACCCGTGTCATTTTTTTTCAGCATAAAATACACTGGAATGTTATTAAGCAAAACAAAACACATGTTTCAAATGACCTGAAGCATAGCTGTATTTTCATTAATGCTACACTCCTCTCTTTTGCCTCCATTAAGCACCATTAGTCCCCAGAGTACTGAGAGAAATATTGTCAACATTACTTTGCAATGCTCGATAGCAGCAATATGCTGAGAGTTATGCAGAATTAGTTTCTGCATGATTTGTGCTATCTTGAGCTGCTTTATCGGAGTTCAAATCCTTTTTCAGGTAGCTCTGCTCTTCACAATTCACTGAAAAGAGTGCATGCTTTTCAAAGCAAATCAAGCAAATCGATTTGCACATTGTGCAGATACAGACTGCTTTTGGTGCTATTTTCATAGTGACAAGATCATTCCTTTATTTTTGTTTAGCGACTGTACTTCAATTTTGTGGCTGTGGCTGGCAGAGAGAGACCAGCCTTTCCTTTTGAATGAAGAGCACCACAGGTAATGAAATCAAATGACAGATGCAAAACGCTGTCACACTGCTAAAAGAGACGACCAAGCCGTTGTGGGTGCTCAAAATCTGAAACAGGCAGAAACAAACGTTAAGTCTGTTTTCTCTCTCCACAAATGCTGTTGAATGTTTATTGTAGTTTTTATATTTTATTCATATTTACATAATATTATGAAGCTGCTTTGGATTCATGAAATAAATCTGGAAAGGAATTAATAACCCCCACCAAACAAATTGGTAACTTCATAATAAGTAGAAAAATGTGCATGCAAAGACTGCACTCAACAAATGTGCATTAATGAAGCAAGTTTGAAAAGTTCACTCATTTGTTTGATCAGATGTTGTTTTCATTAAATATCATTGTTTAGTCCACTTGACCCTAAATATCTCACCATAAGCATTGATCATATCTCGTCATTGTTTCCAAGATTCTACTGGAGTCAAGTTGTCACATTATTTGATAGGTATGTTGGAAATGGGGCACAGATAAAATGCCAAATTATGATACCCAATTATTATTATTTTTTTTCCAACCAATTAAGGTGCAATTTAGCTTGGCCAATCCACCTAACCTGCACATCTTTGGATTGTGGGGGGTGAAACCCACGCCGACATGGAGAGAATGTGCAAACTCCTCACGGACAGTGACCCAGAGCCGGGATTCGAACTCAGGTCCTCACCGCCGCAGTCCCAGTGCTCACCACATGCCACCCGATAAGGTGCCAAATTAACGTTAGCCACAACACCAACTGTGAACTGCGTTGGTGTGGTGAATTATATGCCTCGTAATTCACACTGTATTGCCTTGCATGTATTGTGTCCTTGTGGGCTCTGTATGTGAGCCGTTGCACGGCTCTGCCCATAGGGGGAGATGAGGAGTTTGTACTGGGCTCCACCCTTGGCTCCGCCCATGGCTCCTCCCACTAACCGGAAGTATAAAGTACTGCAGCCGTAAGCCTGCTCTCAGTTCCTCTGGTCGCAGGCTGGCTTAGTTGTAAGACTATTAAAACAACAGTTTACTTCCAATCGTGTGTTTAGTGAACTGATGGTCACAGTTGGCCCATTCAAAAAATTGTTGGTGTTAGATGGAAAAGAACTGAAACTCATACGGATGAGCCAACAAGCAATATAAAATTGGGCTGCAGATGTGCACAGGTCTTATCAGAGGTCCTCTTAATAGGGGAGACGGTCACATCGAGTATTCAAGAGGTCTGTTAATTCACTGGGGACATCGGTTCAAATCTCACAGCAGCTGGTGGCATTTAAATTGTTTTCCCCCATTTTCAGACGGCGATTTGGAGAAATATTTCCCTCAGCGGGTTAGTCTTTGGAACTCTCTTCTCCGCAGACCAGTAGAGGCAGGTGTTAGGATACCAGACTAGGCCACAATCTTTATTAGGACACTGGACGAGAACCCCCAAACATTTTTTTAAAATTTGTAAAACTGTGAGAAAAGGATACTTCACCCCAGGAGTGATGACTCTGGCCGATAGGTATCTTTTTGTGTTGAAGCAAACTTTAAACACAGAATTAACCACATAAATATCAAAGAAATAGCTTTATAATTATCAGTTGAACAGTTCTCACATATAAAGAAAATCTTGAACTTACTATCTCATACCTGCCACTAATTCCATTCAAACAACCTAATGCAAGTTCTAATGCCACTTGCAAATAAAGTTAACAAAGCAGGTTAGTTGCTTATCTGTGTGGAGACTTTTGGAGAGAGATCCTTTCAAGTGCAGATCCAGTACATTTCTGTATTGTCAGGCTCAAACTACAGACAGACCTGGCTTCTCCCATTGATTACATAATCTGTGTTCCACAAAGTTCCATGATCTGCTTAGCTAGGACTAAATATAATCCCTCATAATTTATCTACACTCAAGGGCATCTCCACCAATCACAACACTATTCTATTTGTCCTTTATCTGCAACCAGTTAAGCAGTTGGAAGGAATGATTACCTCACCCTTTTCCGAATCTTTAAATACAGTTTTAGTCGACACACTGCCTGTATGTATTTTCATACGGGTTTTTCATAACACTGCTTCAACTGAATAGAAAATATAGTATATGTCTCAATTTCTACTTTCATCTCACAAGTTGTTGAATACTTTTAAGGCAGATGAAGATTGGTTCTTGACTAACAAGGGAGTCAAAGGTTACCAGGGATAGACATGAATGTGGAGTTGAGGCCACAATCAGATCTGTCATAACCTTAGTAAATGGCAGAGTAGACTCAGTGGAGGGGGGATCAGTCTGCTCTTGCTTCTAATCCACATGCTCTCTTGTCTTCAAAGAATTCCTACAATGCAGAAAAAGGCCATCCAGCCCATCGAGTCTGTACCGACCCTCTGAATGAGCTCCCTAACCAGGGTCAGGCCCCCAACCTATCCCTGTAACCCAGCCTAACCTTTTGGACATTAAGGAGCAATTTAGCATGACCAATCCACCGAACCTGCCCATCTTTGGACCGGGGGAAACCCACGCAGACTGGTGAGAATGTGCAAACTCCATTAAGACAGTCACCCAATTTCGGAATTGAACCCGGATCCTTGGTGCTGCTTGGCAGCAGTGCTAACCATTGTCCCACTGTGCCGTCCCGTGTCTTATCCATTCAGATTACATATCTGGAAACACTGGCTCTCCATGATTTCTTGTTTGCTACTTCTGATCTCGGACAGGGAGAGAAATCATGGGACTGGGTGCTTCTGCATTTTTGGGGGCCCTTACCACCATCTTCTTTTAATTTGCATCCCTCACATCCTTTGGGTGCCCAGAATTGAAAAACCATAGTCACAGTAGGGTCAAATTCTTCTACATAGGTTTATAAAATCTCGTGGCTTTGGTACGCTGTGCCTCAATTCATAAAACCCATCAAATTTCAGCCTTCAGTATAATATACTTTACAACCACGCTTTGTCAGATAGTTACACATCAGCATGGTGACACAGTAGGTAGCACTGCTGCCTCATAGTGCCAGGGACCTGGTTCAATTCTGGCCTTGGGTGACTGTTTGTGACTCCCCATGTCTGTGTGGGTTTCCCCCGGCTGTTCCGGTTTCCTCCCACATTCCAAAGATGCCACAGGTTAGGTGGATTGACCATAATCCATGCACAGGCCTTTAGGGATAGCCATGATGTGGAGATGCCGGCGTTGGACTGGGGTGAGCACAGTAAGAAGTCTTACAACACCAGGTTAAAGTCCAACAGGTTTGTTTCAAACACGAGCTTTCGGAGCACGGCTCCTTCTTCAGGTGAATGGAAAGGCTTGTTCCAGAAATGTTTATATAGACACAGTCAGAGATGCCCCGGAATGCGAGCACCTGCAGGCAATCAAATCATCAAAGATGCAGAGAGAGAGGTAACTCCAGGTTAAAGAGGTTAGGGATAGGGCAGGGAGTGAGCCTAGGTAATGTTTCTTCTGGAGTGTCGGTGCAAACCCCATGGGCCTAATGGCCTCCTTTTGCACTGTAGGGATTCAATGATAATTTGGTTGTTCGTATTGTGTAATATTGAACCTGGCCCTATGCAGTATCTGCACAGCAATATCCAAAAGGATGCACTGCAAAAAACAATCCCATGCACAAATCAGAATATTGAGAAGGAACAGAGGTATATTCTATTTGTGCAAGACTCCTTGGGCTGTATTCTCCACCCCACCGCGCCACATTTCTGTTGCAACCCGCTGGCGGGATGCTCCGTTACGCCATTGTGGGGCAGCCCCACGCCGTCGGGAAACCCTCAGGGCTGCCGGCAAAACAGAGCATCCCATCGGCGGAGAATCCAGCCCCAGATTTCACTTCCAAGTTTAGAAACAGAAAAACCTTCTAGTAAATAAACCCATTCACCGGTAATAATATGCTCTGTCAATCCATGTGTGCTTTTTGTTGCAGAAAAACTACGCCTTTGCATTGAGTGATAAATATTTTCTCATTTTAATTTGAAATTAACCACATTTATAAAACCAGCATGGAACACATAATGGGAGAGCAAAGTACTGCAGATGCTGAAAATCTGAACAGAAAATGTTGGAAATACTCAGCAGGTCAGGCAGCAACTGTGGAGTCAGAAACAAAGCCGAATCTGCACTAGTTCTGATGAAGGGCCATTGCCCTCTGTTATTCTCTGCAGTGATGCCACCAGACCTGATGAGCAGTTCTAAGTTTCCATTTTCATTGCAGCAAAAATAACCCCGATTGCCAGCTCTCCAAAAAGAAACCAGAATCCTTGTGAACTTCGCATTCCCCTTCAGCAATAAACTCAGCAGCTGATGCTGCGCCCTGGTTTGGCATCATGTTAAACATCAATTTGAAAAAAGTGATGTTATGAAGAAAACATAAAACTGCCTGAGCAAACAAAAACAGTGCAATAATTTATCATTTTAACATAATGAGCAATTAATTTTAAAAATGACCATTTAAAAGTGCCAAGCAGCAGAGCTAACTAATACAAACATTTGGCAGTGCTGGCTCCAAGAGAGAGTTTGTGTATCTGGTTCATCCTCGCTCCCCCTCTCGTTCTCGTTCTCCCACACGCAAGCTCACTCGCACATGTCCGCTTCCCCCCCTCACTCTCCCGCACCCACCCTCTCCCTCTCCTGCATGCGCTCCCCATCTCACACTTGCTCCCTCTCCGTCACACGCATTCGCCACTCTCGCTCTCCAGTGTGTGCGCATCCTCTCCCTCTCCCATGCCTTTCATCTTTCGGTCTCCTGCACATGCCGGCTCTTCCCTCTCACTCTCCTGCACGCGCGCTCCCTCTCTTTCTCTGCTGCATACCCTCCCACTTGCTCAGATGTCAGGCAGTGAAAGACCAGAGGCCACAGATACCATGGGCTGAGGAATGTTTCAGTGGAGTGGCTGCGAAGCCTGGGGCCTTTGGGGAGAAAGTAAACTTCGAGCCACTCAGCTTGCCGTACACTCTAGCAGTTTGCAGCCAGGTCTGAACTTGGAAAAGTGAAGAAAGCAACACCCTACAAGGCCCAAACAGAACTGTCCATGAGATAAAAACAAAGAGGTAACCAAGAAGCGGAAGGGGGGGGGGGGGAATTCTGGCACCTCCGACTTGGTCAAAGAAGGCTGCTGTTCAGAACAAGAACAATCATTGGCTGACTATCCTATTAATCAGGTCAGTGTGCACACCGGATTGGCTGCTTTGGACACTGACTAGAGACTGACAGGCTTCTGGGATCACCCAGAGCCTAGGCCTCGGTGATTTACTCCGAGGCATAACCCTCTCCCAGCTCCTGACTCCTACAGTCTCCGGCAGGAGCTGGCAACTGGCAGCATGCATTTGTAAATCAGCACATAAATGTTATGCACACAAGCATTCAGCTGGCTGAAAACCTGAAGTAATGCTTGGGTCAAGTTTCTGAAAGTTACACTGCTCGTCGCGGTCTGAATGAGTGGTCAGATTTTGACATTCTTCTGCCACCAGAACCAACTGGAGAAACAGCCTCGGCAGTTTCTCAAATTTGCTGCAGCTGTGAGCTGAGCTGCAAGTGGGCCGACCATTGAAACAGCACCAGCTGACTGTGCCCAAAGCAGCTGTTGGCAAAGCTTGCCAGAAATGAGAATCAAGGACAATTATTGAAGTAGACTGACAGTCCACAAAATCTGTACCAAAATACTTCAAATCTCTGCAAACACAAATAACCTTGCTGTGTTGTATAGATAGCATGACGCAGCAATCTGTCAGAAGCCAAATACAAACATGTTCTCTAAAATAAGGACATTTTTGATAGATCTCTTTTTATAATGACGCTGAGGCCGCGCCATCCTGGAGACTGGGCGAACACACCTCTGCTCAGACCAGATGGAAATATCCACCAGAAAGTGTTCAAAACTGATCTCTGGCACCTTGCCTTGATTTCACTTCACTGCCATGTAGAGAAGGACCTGAATTCTGTTTGATACTTCACTTGTGTCATGTAGCTAGTGTGGTGATATGCCTATGGACTATATCATAAATGGATGGTGTGTGACCTCCAATCAGCAGGTGGTGGTGCAGACACAGCATGCGTTCTCTAGACCAAAGTTATTTGATCACTGACTCCCATATAAGGAGAAACACATGCTGCCATCTTCAGAAGAAGATTGAAAGGCTAATAAGACATACAAGTGAATGGTCAGTGTGAGGGGCAGATGCCAGAGGAGTAATAAGCAGACTGCATGATAACATGCTCTGTAACATATTGTTGTCTCAATAAAAGATTCTGGCTCGGTGGATTCCTTCGCATGTATAAAAGACCAAACATAACAGCTAGGATTGCAAATAATTGCTCGCAGGGAAGAATATGTGGAATTTTTGTCCCCCAGTCTGCCTCCCTTTTTTGGAAATGGTCCAAACTCACTCCTCCAATTGGCGATAGCATGCAAATCATCTCACTTTACCCATCTTTGCAGCAACCCTTGCTTCATGGGTGTAAACTCCAGAAGTTTACATGCTCGGCTTCTTTTCCAATCAACTCTGGCCAGCTCCTCCCTCAAGTCTTTGTCGTTACCCTTATTTAATTGTAATACCGTTACATCTGATTGTAGCTTCTCTCTCAAACTACAGGGTAAATTCTATCGTATTGTGGTCGCTGCTCCCTAAGGGTTCCTTCACCTTAAGTTCCCTAATCAAAGCTGCCTCATTTTTCATCCCCAAATCCAGAATTGCCTGTTCCCTAATAGGCTCTGTCACAAACTGCTCCAAAAAAACCATCTCTTACACATTCCACAAATTCCCTTCCTTGGGATCCACTACCAACCTGATTTTCCCAGTCCACCTGCATATTGAAGTCCCCCATGATTATTGTAATATTGCCTTTTTTACATGTCTTTTCTATCTCCTGATTTAATTTCTGCTCCACATCCTGACTACTGCTATGGGGCCTGTACATAACTCCCATCAGGGTCTTTTTACCTTTGTGATTCCTCAACTCTACCCACAGAGATTCTATGCCTTCTGATCCTATATCAATGTCAAAACACAATAAGAAGGGGCCCACCTGTTCCTAAAGGCGGTTCCTCTCCCAGCAATAGTCTGAGCCTTTTGGCATGAATTTTGCCTTGGTAATGTGACTGTGCCACCACTGCAGAGGTAAATGACATATTACAGAGTGTGCAGCATTTGTTCTTGTCCACGTCTCCTTCATCACTTCCCTGCACAAAGGAAAGAAGACAAATATGTTAGTTGTCTCCGCAACTGTCCACCTCCCCACCTTTTCACCCAGATTCTGCAAATAAAAAGAGTGGGAACATGGCTCGTGAAAAACACTTGATAGTCATCCTTCTCAAATCCCAGGGGAAGGTCAGTATCCATTCTAGATTGAGGATTAACGATGAATGAAATATTAATGATTTCAGTGTGGTTCAGTCCATGATTTTAAAATAAACTGGATCAAATGATACTCATGTCAGTGAAAAAATTCAGAAAGAGACTGCACTATACTGTTATTGGATCCTGGAGCTGTTCCCTAAAACTTCTCAGCTTTTATATCCTTTTATGTGCCTTGCTTTCTATTATACGTTTCAATTTTAATCTTTTTTTTTCATTCATGAGATCTGGCGTCACTAGTTGGGCCAGCATTTATTGCCCACCCCTAATTGCCCTTGAACTGAGTGGCGTGTTCGGCCATTTCAGAGGGCATTATAGGTCTAGAGTCACTTGTCGGCCTGACAGGGTAAGGACAGCAGATTTCCTTTCCTGAAGGACATTAGTGAACCAGATGAATATTTACAACAATCGACAATGGCTTCATGGTCAACATTAGACTTTCAGTTTCAGAATTTCTTTAAATTCAAACTTTTGTTTAAATTAGTGCAGTGACTACACCATTGTGCCACTGCCTTCCACCTTAATTGTGTTCGTCTTTACTTCAATGGCCACTTGCGATCAACTGCTTCACTGGGTAGGTAATTCCACACAACCTCTTGGGTGAATACGTTCCTCCTCTACGCAGTCCGAAATCTGCTCCGCCTTATTTTAGCTTCTGCCCCACAGTTCTAGTTTCATCCGCCAGTGGAAACAACCTCCCTGCTTCTATCTTGTATATTCCCTCCTTCAAAATTTTAATAAGATCTAATAGATCCTGAAGGTGGGAGGTTCAGTGATGATACCTCTTAAAACTGAATTGTTCGCATGCCACTAGAGTAGTTTTACATCAGTTGTTTTATTAAGGATTGATATGAATTATAGGACTGAGTAATCATTATTAACCATTAAACATGTATTTTTAGGACATAGCAGTAATAAGTAATCAAATGGGATTTAGGTAGCTAACTTGACCAAAAGGACATTAATTCTGACATCTCGTCTTTGTGAAACAATTCAGGGTGCTGGTTCTGTTATTCTGCTTCTCACAAACAGTCAGCAAGCTGCTGGGATTGTACACAGCTGTCAGGATGAGAATCAATCATGCGCTGCTTGCGACTCTATTGGGTGAAGTTTAAACACTACTTGCAATTCTATTGGATAGCAGTTTCAGGAATTGGATCGCGTTCAACTGGGGTGGGCTATTTATTTTTGAACGTTGTATAATTACTGTCTTCGGGTCTTTGTTCGGCAGAACAGGTCTTGGCAGATATCCAGTCTGTTCTCCGTGGACAGTTAACAAGCTTGATTAAATAAGCCATCTTTGTCCAGGTTGTCGTGTTTGTTCCTCTCTGTACTGAGTTGAGCCACAGGGAATAACTCCACGTGGAAGCTGACTCAATACACAGGTCTTGAAACCACTCCTATAGTTCCAACAGATCTTGAAAGCCATTTATTTGTTTACAGATAACTAGCTAATGGAATTTGATTATCTTTGAATAACCTCTGGGGTGTTTGGTCCTGGCTGAAGAAGTCAAGGGACATCTTGAAAGACGAGACAAAATAATGCCTTATGCTTTCGGTACAGATGATGAAGTTAATAGGAGGAGCCAGATCGTAATGTCTGAAAAGTCAGTTGGTCTGAGGACTCCCATACGAACAGAAGTGTTTCAGTTTGGTCCTGAAGGGTTCTCTCTCCAAAAATTCTAGACAGAGAAAAGCAAGTAGAAAACCGGGATATAGTGCAGGTTCTGGAAGTTACCGTTTTCTCTTTTACTTAAGAACTGTTAAACTGATAAATGGAAAGCTATTTATTTGTTGCAAATGTGGTGAATTCTGTGTTTGAATTAAAGTTTGTTTTGACATAAATAATACCTATTTGTCAGTGATATCACTCCTGTGGTGCAGGAACATTTCCTCACAGTTTTACAAATTGTAGGTAGTTGCTTTTTCATCCAGGATTGTTTCTCATTCAGGATCCTAATATGGCACAATTATCTCTCAGCTTTTTATCTCTAGAAGGAGACATTAAAAGCCAGGCTAAAGAAATGTTATAAATTAGGAGAAATGTATAAAATTATAAATTCTAGATGATTTTAGGTTTAAATGAATACATGCTGCAGATGAGGCCATGCACTGCATAGATGTTATAACAAAACCACCGACTCTGCACCAACCTCTGAAATAGGTCCACTCCTCCACCCTATCCCCGTAACTTCACCTGTTTTCCTGGATAAAGAAAGGCACTGAGAACAAATCCAATGCCTTTGAATGAAGATGTACCCTACAAGTCTGAATCTTATTTCATTGAATTTACAGTGCAGGAGGCCATTCAGCCCATCGCGTCTACACTGGACCTTGAAAGAGCACCCTACCTCACCCACACCTCTACCCTATGCCCGTAACCCCACCTAAAGTTTGGACTCTAAGGGGTAATTTATCATGGCCAATCCACTTAACCGGCACATCTTTGGACTGAGAGGGGAAACCGGAGCACCCGGAGGAAACCCAAGCAGACACGGGGAGAACGTGTAAACTCCACACAGTCACCTGTGGCTGGAATTGAATCCGGGTCCCTGGATCTGTGAGGCAGCAGTGCTAACCATTGCGCCACCATGCTGCCCATGAATTATTTTTAAACCATGAATTCCTTACAAACTTGTGATTTAATTGCAAATTAGATTTTAAAAACCTTGCACATGAACTTGATGAAAATGATCAGAGTTCTGAGCAAAGCTCACAGTTCGACTATTTGGTTGTAGTGAGGCAATGCGACCTCACGTTATGAAGAAAACGGTTCACTGGGCCTATCTTTCTGAAACAGAAGCCCTTCGGCTCGACAAGGCAAGCTGCGGAGGTTTTGTGCAAACATCCCGAATGAAACATGAAAGTGTTAGGTTGCGTGAATAGAGATCGACTGTCCGCGAGCTCACGGAGCTCTTCAAATGAAATGTGTAGTTTATGCTTGGCTGCAGGTCCAGGCTTCCAGTGGCTTCAATGGACTACAGGCAACCAGATTGATGAACCATTTCTCATGATCTGTGCAATTAGCAGGTCATTCAAACAACTTCTGAAATGAGTGCCAGTGCATGGAGTTTCATTGTGACCTCTCACTCAGAGACGTTTTACTGCTGCTATCTATATGCAAATACTAATTAAATCTGCCTGGTTTGCAAACCACTATTTGTCTGTAGGACTTGGTTGATCTGTCCAAAACTCCAGCTCAAGAGACAGCGGTTTCAATGTTAAATTTATTTGGAGCGCATATGCTTGGAATTTAATATTTCTGTGAGAGAGACCAATAAAAGACAACTGTCCAACTGAACATTCAAGACACTCGAATTCGAATTAAAACGGTCGAACAAAAATCAGTCTAATAACTGGTTGGCACCACTAGAAAATGAAAGATAATTGGTTTACTTGTGATGACTGTGAAGACGATGTACCCAAAGGAAAAACCTGAACGACACTTTAAAACCAGAACTGAGTGAATTGAAGAATTTTAAGAGATACCACATATATTCAAATGCTAACAGAGTCAACCGAGTGGCTAACAAATTGGCCAGGTAATACAAACTGGTGCTTCAACACTTCCAAAAGATGACACTGAGGTGACCATTATGGAGCTGGCTAGATCACAACAGCTACCAAAGGAAAAAGCACAAGGCCCCTGCCACAAGTTGTCCTCTGTGACATTTGCACACAAACATTCAATACTCACTCTGCTCAATATTTTTACAGGAAGAACAATAACAGAGGAGAGCAATGTTGAGTGATTGCTGACACCGCAAGCAGATTGCAGTTTTTAATGTTGGGCAGTGGGTGAGGAGCCATGGCAGCCTCTGTAGCAAGGTGTGCCCTTGGAAAGTTCATGGAACGCAGAGGCCCTTCCAATCTCAATGGAGGTGGAGGTGGGCAGGGGGAAAGGCAGCTTAAAATCACAACGCAGCGTGTTCCTCAACCCTTTCCTAGCTTTGCCTATTCAGAGCTGTCAGCTAATTTCCAAGTTTGGCTTCTGATGGTGAAGTGGGTCATTGCTTAGAACAAATAGGAAGAAATGGCAGCTGTGGTAAAAGATGTACAATTGGAGAATCATAGAATACCTACAAGTGCAAAAGGAGGCCGTTTGGCCCATCAACTCTGCACCAACCCTCTGAAAGAGCACCCCACCTAGGTCCACTCCCCCACCCCACCCCTGTAACCTCACTTGACCTTTGGACTTCCGGCCTTGGGTGACTGTCCGTGTGGAGTTTGCACATTTCCCCCCCCCCCCCAACCCTTCGTGTCTGCACCCCACCTATGTCCAATCCCCCACCCCATCCCCGTAACCTCACTTGACCTTTGGACACCAAGGGACAATTTAGCATGTCCAATCCACCTAGCCTGCACATCTTTGGACTGTGGGAGGAAACCGGAGCAGCCACAGATGAAAAGTGCAAACTCCACACGGACAGGCACCCAAGGCCAGAAATGAGTGGTGCGAGTGAAGCAGTGGATGACTTTCACAGCTCAAAATTAATGTGCCAATGCTCACGGTGCGGGAGTTGAAGAATGGCCCCACCTTGAGGGACTTTCATTTGTGAAACATTAACCCAATAGGGATCGGCACTCTCGCGAGAGGTAACCTGCTGTGACTAATGTTAACAAAAGGGTGTGGGTGGGACAAGTTTGTCACACTTTCCGTCAAACGAGTCACTGGTTATTGAAGTTTCACAACACTGCAGCAAAGAAGCGCGTAAGGCAAGCAGAGAGGGGGGAATGCCGGTGACACTAAACATTTGTTAAACACGCAAAACTTTCATTATGACACAGCAGGGGCAGCTGTAGTATTACCAAGCATATGGGTTTGGTTACAAATCACTTATCTATAAAGGATGCAGCAGTGATGGAAATAAAAACTGCGGAAATGAACAGGTTTTGGCACAGTAGGGTAGCATACAGTTGCAAAGAACTTAACCACTACCTGAAGGATAATTATTCGCAGTCAGCAGCAAATTCGAATATGGAGGTGGAGGAGAAAGCAAATTGTGGCTCTCCGTCTTTTACTATGAATAATGAATATAAAAAACAAGTCACTGTTTTACACAATGGAAACATTTTTGACAGTGTTGCTCTTCAGGCTGTTACCGTTTAACAACGTGTGAAGGGGTTCCATCTGTTTTTTTAACTACTTATTTTTTATATAGTCACCTTTGTACAAAAGGGACTTTGATTCCTCTGCTGCTATCCACACTTTCTGTTTACTTGCTCTCCACGAGAGTGCTGGAAGGAGCTGAGACATGTTTTTGCAAGAGATTGAGCAGCATGACTTTCTTCACTCCCATGATTGCCCCATCTGTCCCCAAGAATGTTCCACCTCTGACAAAAAGACACAATTGATGTGAGAGCGTTGCCATGTAGGGATGAACTCACGGTTATTCTGACTGGTTGCAACCATGGAACTTAGAATGGCATCACAAATCTACTAGGGAAATGACAGAACTAAAACGGCGCAGTGATTTCCTCTGTACTATCTGTATGTTACAAAATGAGGTTTTGTTACATACAGGGCATTGGTTACCCAGCGGCGGAGGGTGCCAACAACAGGAATCCCCATTGACAATGGCAGAACTGAAGATCCTGCTGTCGGCCAATAGTGGGCCACCTCCTCTGCTGCCAGACCCACCACTGGAATGTATGGAAAATTATGTTACATGCACTGGGTAATAGAACATAGAACATAGAACAGTACAGCACAGAACAGGCCCTTCAGCCCTCGATGTTGTGCCGAGCAATGATCACGCTACTCAAACCCACGTATCCACCCTATACCCGTAACCCAACCTTACTTTTTTAGGACACTACGGGCAATTTAGCATGGCTAATCCACCTAACCCGCACATCTTTGGACTGTGGGAGGAAACCGGAGCACCCGGAGGAAACCCACGCACACACGGGGAGGACGTGCAGACTCCGCACAGACAGTGACCCAGCCGGGAATCGAACCTGGGACCCTGGAGCTGTGAAGCATTTATGCTAACCACCATGCTACCGTGCTGCCCCTTACGGGAAAGGAATAGACCTTTCTTCTTTCAGCTGAGGTACAGCATACATATTCTTGAAACAATAAGAAACTAAGCTATTAAAAAAGGCAAAGAGGGTGCAAGCTTAGTTTGTAGGTTTCAACTGTACGGGTGAGGTGTCGAAGGTAGTCGTCTGGGAGGCTCTCAAGGTGGCGGTGAGGTAATTTCATTGAAGGCCAGGGTGGACAAAGAGGAGAGGTTGGAGTGGCAGATAGTAATAGATGAGATGTTGGAGGTAGATAGGAGTTATGCAGAAGATGGGGACCCAGCGAAGCTGGAAAAGAAGAAGGAACTACAGGCGAGCTTCGACCAACTGTCCACCAGGAAGGTGGTGCGCCAACTGAGACGAGCAAAGGGTGCAGTTTATGAACATGGAGGTAAGGCGGAGCGTATGTTAGCAGGTCAGCTCCGGAGGGAGGCAGCAGCAAGGGAAATTCTTCATGTGAGGGATAGGGCCGGGAAGTTGGTGTGGGCTCCGGAGCTGACTCACAAGGTTTTCGAGGCGTTTTACGAGAGGTTGTACAGGTCAGAGCCACCTGGGAGAGACCGTGAGATGCTGGAATTTCTAGATGGATTGGAGTACCCGAGGGTCGGGGAGGGGGACAGGGCTACATTAGGAGCAATACTGGAGCAGGAGATATAAGATGTGATTGGGAGGATGTAGTCGGGGAAGGTGGCAGGGCCGGATGGGTTTCCGGTAGAATATTATAAAAAATTCAAGGATAAGTTGGCACCCCTGATGGACGTTTGAAGAGGCGATAGGGAAGGGGGTGCTGCCACAAACCTTGGGGCAGGCATCGATTACACTGTTGCTTAAAAAGGATCCGATGGAGTGTGGGTTGCATCGGCCCATATCACTTCTGAATGTGGACGCAAAAGTATTGGCGAAGGTACTGGTGGGTAGGCTGGAGGAGTGCCTCCCGAAGGTGCTAGGTGAGGATCAGACGGGGTTCGTGAAAGGGAGGCGGCTGTTTTCGAACATTGGGAGGGATTTCAATGTCATTATGGCACTGGCGGAAGGGAAGGAAACAGAGGTGGTTGTGGCATTGGATGGCGAGAAGGTTTTTGATCGGATAGAATGGGGGTAACTGATGGCAGTGCTGGAGCAGTTTGGGATTGGACCAAGATTTGTGAACTGGGTAAAGCTATTACATAAGGAGCCGAAGGTGAGTGTCCGCACAAACAATATCAGTTCGCGATACTTTGCTCTCCACCGTAGGTCGAGACAGGGATCCTATGTCCCCCCTGCTGTTTGCACTTGCGATTGAGCTGTTGGCCATCGCATTAAGAAGTTCGGGAGCATGGAAAGGATTAGTGCCTGGGGTAGGGGGGGGGGGGGGGGGGATAGAGCATAGGGTGTCCTTATAGGCTGATGACTTGCTGCTGTATGTGTCGGAACCGAGTGCGTCGAAGGAGGAATATTGGAGCTACTGTGAGTATTTGGGTCTTTCTCAGGGTACAAGCTGAACCTGGACAAGAGTGAGTACTTTGTGGTGTCTCGGCGGGGGGGGGGGGGGCTGCCATTCCGTAGGGCAGGGACTCATTGTATGTATCTGGGGGTGCAGGTTCCCCGGGAGTGGGGAAGGCTTCGCAGGTACAACATCACTAGTTTGGTGGGGAGAGTGAAAGCTGATCTGGCAAGGTGGTATGGTCTCCCTCTGTCACTGGCGGGTCGGGTGCAGGCTGTTAAAATGAATGTGTTGCCGCGATTTCTGTTTATTTTTCAATGCCTACTGATTTTCCTGCCAAAGTCTTTTTTCAGGGCGATTGAGGGAAGGATTACCGCGTTCATATGGGGAGGGAAGGTGGCAGGAGTGAGGAAGGTGCTGCTACAGAGGGGAAGGCAGGCAGGGGGTTTGGGTCTCCCAAACCTGATGTACTACTACTGGGCGGCAAATGTGGAGAAGGTGCGGAGCTGGGGTTCATTCCCAGTGGGTCAGAATGGAGGAGAGTCTGTGCAGGGGGTCGGGACTGAAAGCACTAGCAACAGCACCGCTCCCGATAGCTCCGGGGAAATACTCGGAGTCCGGTAATAATAGCTTCATTGAAAATCTGGAGGCAGTTTCGCCAACACTTCAGGTTGGGGACAGGGTCAAGGGAAATGCCGATTCGAGGGAACCACGGATTTGAGCCAGGGAGGTGGGATGTAAGTTTTCGGAAATGGGAAGGGAAGGGGAGTGAGACGCTAAAAGATTTGATCCTTTGGGGTTGGTTTGCAGGATTGAGGGAGCTGGAAGCGAAGTATGGGCTGGAGCAGGGAGAGGTGTTTAGATCTATGCAGGTTCGGGATTTTGCCAGAAAGGAGATACAGAGCTTCCCGGTGGAGCGGCCTCCACATTGCTGGAGGAGGTGCTGACGACAGGGGGACTGGAGAAGTGGGTAGTGTCAGCGGTGTACGGAGCTATGTTGGAAAAGGGTAAGGCACCACTGGAAGGGATCAAAGCAAAGTGGAAGGAAGAGTTGGGAGAGGTTATAGAGGAGGGGTTCTGGTGTGAGGTGCGTCGGAGAGTGAATGCCTCCAGCTCGTGTGTGAGGTTGGGGCTGATACAGCTGAAGGTGGTATATAGAGCGCACCTCACAAGGGCGAGGATGAGCCGATTTTTTGAAGGAGTAGAAGATGTGTGTGAACGTTGCGGGGGGGGCCCCGCTAATCATGTTCATGTGATTTGTTCCTGTCCAAAGCTTGGGGAGTACTGAAAGGAAGTGTTTAGGGTAATTTCCAAGGTGGTGCATGTGAAGCTGGACCCAAGTCCCCGGGAGGCCATATTCGGGCTGTCGGACCAGCCAGGGTTGGAAACGGGCGCGGAGGCAGATATCATAGCCTTCGCCTCGTTGATCGCCCGAAGGCGGATCCTGCTGGGATGGAGAGCAGCCTCTCCACCCTTGACCCTTGAGAAGGTTAAGTTCGACCTGAGGGGAAGCTCGGAGAGGTTAGAGTCACGGGCACTATTTATTATGCACTTTCAAGAACTGGATAACATCGAACATTAGTTGGGGGGGGGGGGATGGGTGGGAGGGTTAGGGGGGCGGTGTGTATTAAGGATGACTATGGGTAATCCCTGATTCCTTTTTGTCATTTGTTTATGTAAACATGCGGGCTGATGTTTGGGGGTTGGTGGGAGGATGGGATCGTTGTTATTGTTATAGGGTTTGACATATTTGTTGCTGATTATTTTCTGTTGTTGGTGGGTGTAAATTCGGGAGAAAATGTGAAAAAGGAGAATAAAAATATTTTCAAAAAAAGATGCAAGCTTAAATAATGTTATTTTGATGCCCACTGGACACTCCAGTTCCTCTGGTACCCACTGGTTATGATACAGATCAGCCATCATGTAATTGAATGGCAGAACATGCTCAAGGAGCTGAACGGCCTCCTCCCATTCCATGATTGAACAAGAGGCAAGACCAAATGTACAGGATGTTAAACAGACTGTCAGCAGTTGCAGACAACAACACAACTTGATGAACCGAGCAGGAGAGGAGGTGCCGTTATGTCACATGAGGCGAGTGGAACTCATGAGATATAACATGTGGTTCCTTTGTGCAATGTTTCCTTTTCTGTGTCAGAAGGCCTGCTGTCTTGATCGTGGTGATGGGACCATGTGACCAACTCCTGCCATGGAGCACAGTCCACAGCGGGAGGTGCTGAGGCCCCCCCAGTGGTGCAGTGGGAAACTACCTTTCCTGATGTGTTGCCAAGTCACTCAGATCATACACAATCTCAATCGACTGATGAAACTTGAGATGCTGGCAGTGATAAAACAACTGATGTTGAGCTCGGGAGAGAGAAAATGAAGAATAGGAATGAGCTCTAATTCCTTTGGAAGGTGGCAGCACAGAATAATCCATTTGGTCTAGCCTGCCTACAGAAGAGCTTTGGGAGAGTTATCAATTAGTCCGATACCTTTCTTTCTCCATAGCTCAGCAAATAATTCGCCATCAATTATTTATCCAGTGTCTTTTAGAAATTTGCTGTGCCGTCTGCTTCCACCATGTTTTCAGGCAATTCCACATCATAACAACTTGATATGTAATAACTTCCCCGGATATTGGCTCTGGTTCTCTTTCCAATTAATTTCAAATTGTTCCCACTGCTTATCGATTCTTGTGCCTCTAAAAACAGCTTTATGAAATCCCTTTCCCTTTTGAACATATCTATTAAATCTCCCTTTGTTTTAAGGCCTATAAAGCTGAGCTTCTCCAGTCTCTCCGTATACCCGAAGTCCCTCATCTCTCGTACCATTCCAGCAAATCTCTTCTGCACGCTTTCTGAGGCCGTGACAGCCTTCTTAAGTCACGGAGCTGGACACAATACTGCAGCTGAGGCATTGCTGGTGTTTGATACACGATTCAACTGGGCTGCTGTGCCCCTCTGGCCCGGCTAACCTGTTGGCATCCGTTGTGTTGGCTGACACGTGGACAATGGGTGAGGGACCAGAGGCCACATTCCCACCAGCTTTTCAGCGAAAAGCAGCAAAATAAACTTGCGCAATGTGACAATTATGAAATTAACTGCGATTAGCAAGCGGGGCACGATAATGAAACATGAGAATGATAAGCTAAGCGTGCAGGGAACACGCTGAAATTTACTACAATGTGCACTCAGAATGGAATCAATATCAGGTACTCCCAAAATAATCTGGCATCAGGTACTGTCTCGCAGATGAGCAGCATGAAGAATACAATGAGCACTTTGGTCCACTGCAGTCTGAATAAATATTCAATGGAGTCATGCACAGAATCCCAATGTACCGTTTGGTATCCTCACCAAATAAGTTATTCAGAGCACACCTCCAATCTGAATAAGTCATTTCTTCAACCCTGCACGCTGCCTATCCACATCAAACTGAATGCTGTTGCAGTTTTTATTCCTGAAGGAAACAGGGCCGGCCAAAATCCGAGAAATGTTTGCAGCGGTCACAAAGCAGCACTTCACAGTCTTGTAATTCAAACAAACTGGCTCCACTGCTCCTCATATTATCTCTGACTGTTAGTATTTCCAATTGTTAGGATCTCCATTAACAAGGAATTATCAGGAACGGGTTTACTGGATGATTTTGTTTCAGTATGGAGACAAAGGGCAACTCCAGCCACTGCAAACAGGTCGACCGTGCTGCAGAATGGAGTATTTTCCTTATTGATGCTTTCAATGCACTTTGATTCTCCTTCCCTGTCCAGAGGCAATGAATCATACAGGGTTATAATTCCGTTCAGCACCGGCGATGCGCCAATGCTATATTTAACTAAACTCATTATATTAATGTGGGAACCGAGACAGCAGTATCACCTGGCACCTAAAGTTCAGCTCTTGCAGTTTTTATTCCCCCTTCTCCTTGGTCTGGGAAGATTCTGGTAAATTGGACGTAAGTAAACTCCAGCATATTGTTGAATGGAAACAGATCTTTCTGGTCTTAAGTGTGCATCATAACTCCATATCTTGGACTGGATTCTCCGATGTGAAGACCAAGTGCTGACGGCGGCGAGGGAACAGTGGCATTTTACGCCCGAAAAAACGGTGCCAAAGCTTCACTGATCCTACGTCTGATGGTGGGTGATGTGTTATCTGTGTTGGTCTAACATCGACTGCAACTGGATGCAGTAAAATGAGAAACAGGCTTCCGACACAGGAGATGGTCCAACACTGTTTTATTGAACCTGCTGATTGCTCTCTATCACGTGGTGATGATGTTCATTGGCCTGTGCACTGCGACCATCTCCCTAGCCGTATCCTGTGAGAGAGGGAGAGAGAGCCTTAATGCCCTGTGGGCTTTATAGTGGTGGTGTCCTAACTGGTGATTGGTTGTTCTGTGTCGTGTGTGTTTATTGGTTTTCCTGTGTGTCAATCACTGCCTGTCTGCATCTCATGATATACACGAGTGCATATTATGACATCTCCCCCTTTGAAAATAAATTTTCGAACGTGGCTGGATATGCATGCATAACTATGGATAAGCGGGGAATGAATGAACCTATGTACATGGGAAGGTGTCTATCGTGCAGATACAGAGCAAACTGAACAAAATTTACAAGATTTAAGTCAATAGATTCAGTCTTTGTGGTGGGCGGCAAATTCTCGTCGGTCGCCGCAGAGGTGGAGGGGGGGCGCCGGCACCTGGACAGGCGGGATGGCTGCCATCTCGATGGCCTTGTGGACAGGTGAGATCGCTGCCAGTTCGGTGGCCTCGTGGTGCAAGACGTCCGGAGGAGGCAAGATGACATGCGGAGAAGTGCGGTCGGGTGATAGGCAGGGAACTTTACGCAGCGCCCTCCTGTTGCGCCATAAAACGAAGCCATCAGCCATTTGGACAACGAAAGACCTGGGAGCAGCCTGTCTGACGACAACAGCTGGGGCTGACCAACCTCCCTCAGGCAGCTGAACGCGAACAACATCGGCTGGAGCCAGCGCAGGCAGATCCGTGGCATGAGCATCAGATGTGATCTTTTGCTGGTCCCTGGATCGTTGCACCTTCTGCAGCACCGTGAGGTGGTCAAGGTCTGGAACATGGATGGATGGAACAGTTGTCCTCAGGTTGCGGTTCATGAGCAACTGCGCCGGAGACAAACCAGTTGACAGAGGGGTCGCCCTGTATGCTAATAGCGCCAGGTTGAAATCCGAGGCTGAGTCTGCAGCCTTGCACAGCAACCGCTTGACAATGTGGACCCCTTTCTCAGCCATCCCATTTGATTGTGGGTAATGGGGACTGGATGTGATGAGACTAAAGTGGTAGGATCGTGCAAAGTCGGACCACTCTTGGCTGTAGAAACATGGACTGTTGTCACTCATTACCGTGAGTGGTATCCCATGCCTGGCAAACTTCTCTTTGCAGGCTTTGATGACGGACTTTAGGTCGCATGTATAGGGACCCGGGAAAAGCGCGTGAAACGGCCACTCTCTTCGATGCTCAGGCCTTGCATTTTTTCTCTGGCCTGCACCCTTTCTGCCTCGTGGGAGACTAGTTTTGCATTTCTGCCGCCATGATACGGGAGTAATGATTCCTGGAATGCTCATGGACAACACACGTTTCGATGGAGACGTAGAGGGTCAACTGTTTGATTTTGAGGAGCTGCTCCCGCAGGGAGTCGGACTGGATTCCGAAAATGATCTGATCACGGATCATGGAATCAGCCGCCGAGTCATAATTACATGACTGCGCTAGGATGCTGAGATGGGTCAAGAAGGACTGAAAAGGTTCATCCTTACCCTGAAGCCTCTGTTGGGAGATGTACCGTTCAAAGCTCTCATTCACCTCAATGTCGCAATGGTTGTCGAATTTCAGCAGAACCGTCTTGAACTTCATCTTGTCTTCGACATCGGCAAACGTGAGCGAGTTATAGATGTGGATGGCGTGGACCCCGCCGTCGACAGGAACAGCGCGATCTTTCGGGCAACTGATGCTGCATAGAGGTCGGAAGCCTCGATATACAAGAGGAACTTCTGTTTGAAGACCTTCCAGCTGGCGCCGAGGTTGCCGGAGATCTGGAGTTGCGGAGGAGGTTGGATCTTTTCCATGCCACTGGATGGCTGCGTGCTGGTCGTTCCAAATTCACTCGAGGTAGGTTCATTAGAGTTTATAGCTCTCTGGTACCATGATGTGTTATCTGTGTTGGTTAAACATCGACTGCAACTGGATGCAGTAAAACGAGAAACAGGCTTCCAACACAGGAGATAGTCTAACATTATTTTATCGAACCTGTTAATTGCTGTAGGCTTTATAGTGGTGGTGTCCTGTCTGGTGATTGGTTGTTCTGTGTCGTGTGTGTTCATTGGTTATCCTGTGTGTCAATCACTGTCTGCATCTCATGATATACATGAGTGGATATTATGACAGGGGGGCTAGCAGGCATGCAGAGTACTGGCTTTACCTGCGGATAGGGCCGGAGAATTAACAGTTGTGTGGCCACACGTGCGCACAGCAGCGGCCGCACTGTGCAACATGACGCCGGTCACGCGCAGACCCGGCCTGCCAAAAACTGCCCCCCTCCGACCAGGCTCGCCACACCCAGACTACCCCCCCCACCAGTGCCCCAGCCCTTGTCAAAGTCCCACCCCCTGTCCACAGAACAGCTCCCTCCCGACTGTGGAGGTGCCGGACTCAGTCCGCAGACGCCACACCGGGCTCACAAAAATAAAAAGGGAAAGTGTTTCACGCCGTCAGGAATTCAGCCCATTGGAGGGGGGGGGGGGGGGGGGGCGGAGCATTGGGTTGGGCCTCAGGTGACGTCCAGAGGCCATGCTGACAGCGTGCGGCATAATCTGCGAGTACGTCATTTTCGAGCAGGTGGAGCATTGCAGAAGCAGCGTTGCCCCCAATTTTGGCGCAAATGGTGATTCTCCGGCCAATCGCCGAACCCAATTTCAGCGTCTGGAACCGGAGAATCCGGCCCCTTACCTTTACCCATGGACCTGAGCTTGATACGAAGACTTTCAGCCCAAGTAGTAAATGGTTCTCTCATCTGATAAATTTGTCCAATTGTGATGGGCTTCCCTCAGTTACTTTGTTATTGCGAAGACCTCGTTCATCCCGAGGAAGTTTGTGGGAAACCTGGTTTAGAAAAATTAAACATTGCATTTTGGAAAATTGCTCAAGGAACCACGGATCAACGGACCCATCAAAACGGGTGCAACGGGATCCACAGGAGAGGGAAGAGATACTTTGCATATTGAAATGAACAAAGAACTGCTGCCGCCAGGCTAAATACTCTTGCTGATTGGTTGAAAACTGCCAGGCCTAATCAAAGTATATTCTGAATATTTTATTCTTTTAAAGAGAGACAGAGACTGTGTGTGTGTATGTATGTGTGTATTTGACTGAGAGGCAGGCAGCAAGAAGACTTTCTCTCCCCCACCTTTGAGTTACATGCAATCTAGTGAGTAAAACTTTCATCAGAAATATCTCATCACAACAACTCACCTGTTTTTAAAAAAAATGTCTGTAAAGCGAGACTCATCATGAGAGCTTCACCAAAAACTCGTCTGAAAGAACTTGCATATCTATTGCGATCAGAATTCCATCTATTGCGATCAGAATTCTGTCAGATCAACAGCATCAAGATCCTTTCAAGTTTTATCCTTTGAGAATAAATATTCCCATACTCAGTCTCTGCAGGGGACAGTGTTTTGTCTTCTTTTGTGTGCGAGTGTATGGAAGTTTGAATATCTTTTTTTTCCAAAAGGGGAAAATTGCAACACTTTTGAACAACTTTTCTGTTCACCAGTTTGTTTTATAATAAATAAAATATTTTTAGCGTTTGTTAAAAGAAGCCTGGTTGGAATATATAGGGGAGGTGGTGACATAGTGGACCAGTAATCCAGGGATCCAGGGCCCCAGGTTTGAATCCCACCATGGTAGATGGTGAAATCTGAATTCAATAAAAATCTGGAATTAAAAGTCTAATGATGACCAATGAATCCACTGTCTTTTCCATTTTAATCATTTTTATTCAAATTTTTGTCAAGAACAAAATAAACGTTAACCGTATATACAAAGAAAAGAACAATACAAGGTAACGATTCCCCTCTCCCCCCCCAATGAATCCATTGTTGATTGTCGTAAAAACCCATCTGGTTCACTAATGTCCTTCAGGGACAGAAATCTGCCAGCGACAGTCTGACCTACATGTGACTCCAGACCCACACAGCAATGTGGTTGACTCTTAACTGCCCCCCCCCCCCCCCCCCCCCCCCCATTGAAAAGGCCAAGCAAGCCACTCAGTTCAAGGGCAATTAGGGATGGGCATCAAATGCTGGCTGCCAGCAACATCCCAAGAACAAATATAAATCTCTTCCTGCTCGGAATAAAAGCATTAATGGTAACAATTGGCTAGTTTTTTGGCAAGTTAGATATTTAAACTATATACCCCCTGTGGAGCAGTGGGGTTAGAATTGACTACTCTCCCATCACAGTTCTTCATACACTGTAAACAATATTGAAAGTTGACAAATAGAGACAACGTGCAAATTGAGAAAAATGTTCCAATTTTCAGCTTTAAATATAATGAATATAGATTATTTGGAATTAATAACAGTCACCTTGTTTTTCCAGGATCTTCTGGTGTTTGCATGTTTTAATTATCAAATATGCAATGGTGAAAAAACAGGATACCACTTGCTTTGCATCATTCCTGCAACATTAACACTTCTTCCATTGTGCTTTTCTTCAGATCACATGAAATATGCAATGGAAATTTGTTTTTCTTTTTTCAGTACTTGTATACTGCCATGTTGTGATTAACAAGAAACAACATGTGGAAAAATAACATTCGAGCACAAGTGTGATGACCCTCCCCTGGACTAAAATGGAATAGAGATATCACTCTTTCCTCTCAGTGGATCCAAGTTTATGATCACAAGAGATCTCGATGCATGCCCAGTGCTCATAGGCAGCTGAACATGTTAGCGCCATCAAATTTCCAGCCGGACAGTCACATGCACACCTCAAAACCACCAAGGATTGGACACATGGTCTCCACTTGACCACATAGAATTTGGACATTTTCCAACAAGACTATTGAAGATATGATCACAAACCTACCTCAGAGAAAACAGGAACCTTTGCCTTCCATTGACTGCCAGACAGTTGACACACCACTAACTGCATCCACAGTGAGGCAAAGGCAATGGGGCTGGTTTAGCACAGGGCTAAATCACTGGCTTTGAAAGCAGACCAAGGCAGGCCAGCAGCATGGTTCATTCCCGTAACAGCCTCCCCGAACAGTCTCCGGAATTTGGTGACTAGGGGCTTTTCACAGTAACTTCATTTGAAGCCTACTTGTGACAATAAGCAATTTTCATTTCATTTAGTCATGATTAAAAAGGGAGCATCAATCACATCGCTATGGGTCTCGAGTCTCAAGTTGGCCAGACCTGGTAAGAATGGCAGATTTCTTTCCCTAAATGACATGAATGAACCAGATAGCCTTTTATAACAATCAACAACAGTTTCATGGTCATCATTAAACTTTTAATTCCAGATTTTTATCTGGGTCTCCAGATTACTAGTCCAGTGATAATGCCATCGCCTCCCTGAAGTGTTGGTGCTAAGAAGACATCAGTCTGGTGTACCAAATTCCTTTTTGGTACTTGCCAAGATTGATCAGCGAAGGAAAGTGTGTTTTGAACCAGACCAGGACAGGAATCCTGAAGTTCTATTCACTGCCCAAAATGGGGCTGCTCCATCTTGTGGCCAAGAGGAGAAATGGTTAAAACTCACTCAGCCAAGATTCTGCAGTACAAATGACCTGTGATTTGAAGTCGAATTCCTATTGTGGCAAATGGGAAATGAATCAACGGACCAATTGAAATCATGATTTCCCTCCCATTTGTCTCAGGATTTTTTTTTGTTCTTTTGAAGAAACAAGGTGCAGTGTTTCTGACAGTATTATAATGCTGAAGGCCAAATTCTGAATGTGAAAAGAAACCAGAATTCAACACTTGAATAAAAGCCTTTTTTCAACTTGGCTTTAAAATGTTAAGAAGACGTGCTACAAAAAGATACAAATTTTTTAATTTGTTCTCAGAGCGTGAACATCGCTGGCATGGTCGGTGTTTATTGCCCACATTGGGTCTCATTCTTTTTTTAAATTTAAAGTGCCCATTTCTTTTTTTTCCTAATTCAGGAGCAATTTAGCGTGGCCAATCCACCGAGCCTGCAGATCTTTGGGTTGTAGGGTGTGACCCACGCAGACATGAGGGGAATGTGCAAACTCACAGGGACAGTGACCCGGGGCCAGGATTGAACCCGAGTCTCAGTGCCGTGAGGCAGCAGTGCTAACCACTGTGCCACCATGTCACCCCACTGGGGCTCATTCTTTATTTGCTGGCCGCAGTTTGATACAACAAGCAGGTGACTCACTCGGACAGTTCAGAGCACAGGCAAAAGTCATGCAGCTCGGTGTAAGCCTGAAGTTGCATGTGGGCAGGCCGAGTCAGGAAGGTAGGGTTCCTTCCATAAAAAGGATATTTAGGAACCAGTCAGATTTTCACAACAATCGCACAGCTTCTCGCTCATTCGTACTGATAACAAATAGAGTTTAAGTTCCTCAAGCAGCCACAGCAGTGTTTGAGGTCTCCCGCCTTTGACTTAACTCTTGGGACAGTCCCTCGGGGTCGAGGAGGACTTGCTTCCACTCCAGGGAGGTGGGTTCTGCGCTGGTTGGCTAGTCCAATATTGGAGCGCGATTCTCAGGCCCCCGTGTAATCTTGCTCAAGCGAAACGAGGCCGGTGAATAGCAGGAGAGGCCCAAAATGATAACCGTGCCAGGTGCCACAGCCCGCTCCCTTAGGCGAAATTGGGATCTCGCCACAGCATGGCAAGAAACCAATTTTCACCACTTAAGGCCAATTTCCATACAATTAACGAGAGCCATTCCATATCCAACGGCCTCCTGTCATTCCGCGGCCTCTAGCAAGTGCTCACACTGGCACCGATTAGTACTCCTTTTGAAAAACGTGAACCTGGTTGAAGGGCTTCTGTGGGGAGTCAAGGAAGGGAGTAGCCAGTTTTGCTCATAGGCAAAGAGCCCTGGGGCGCTAGGATTGCCGCCCCAGTGCTCGGTGGCTGACCCTCGGCTGGGGGTGGGGGAACCCTCCGCATGGTTGGGCCACCATGGGATGGGGTGGGGCCTACAATCGCAGCACCATCATGCGAGCCCCAGAATCATTTACCTGTTCCAGGGACAACCCTCGTCCAAGTCCGTCTGCCCCAACGACCACCCATAACCCTCACCATCTGTCAAGGTCTCTGACCGTGCAGCTGAAGGCTATTGCTAATAGGGAATTGGCAATTCTGGTTAAGTGAACACCTCACACATCCCAAGTGGATTCCCGTGGATGGGCGGGCCATGTAGCATGTGGGAGCCTAGCATCCTAATCACACCTTGAAGTACTGACACTGTGCTTAAACACCGCGGGAGGCAACACCACACAGGCAGCAACCAACATCCAAACACCCAGGGGATGAGACACAGCTCTGTGGACATGTCCAAGGCCGGAGGGTGGGTGGGTGCCACATGTGGGAGAGATACCTAGAGAGATGGGTTAAGGGTTTGGAGGTCAGCTTGCATTGCAGAACAAAGTGACAGTGGCATCATAATGGTTGCGCAGAAAGATGTTTAATGTGTTATACGATTCCCCATTCTCCCGATGTGCCGCCTCCCTCCCCACCACCCATCCCCAACCCCAGCCCCCTCACGCCCTATCTCCCCCCCACCCAGTCCCCCCCTGCCCTAATACCCTCAGTGATCCTCGATATGCTTTGCCTTCCTAGATCTATCACTATGTCCAGGTGTGCACACAGGATGCACATCAGAGGTGGAGGCAGCCAACTGCTTACCACATCCTGTGGCCTTCGAAGCCCCTGGCGGGCATCCTCTGGGGGCTCTGAGGTCAGAGAGACCCTGCTCACTTGTCGGCGGGATATGCACAGCTGTGCCGCCCGGTTCCATGAGACACGGGGTGTTTAGAGGGGTGGAACCCAGGGGAGCTGGTTACCACTGATGCCAGGTCCAGGTTGGCACCCACCCAACCTCCCGGTTGGAACCTACCCTGGGACAGAGGGGCAGCTGGTGTGAGCCCCAGATGCTCCTGCACCATCTGGCACTGCCAGTCCTGGCGATTCCCCATTGCCCTTGGACCTAGGACACCTTTACTAATGGTTCCGATGTCGTGCACCAGGCTCTACATTACGGTCACCAGCAATGTTGACCTCAGTGCCACGCATTGCTGGCGACATTTTCTGGGGCTCCTTCAATCGGCTATGGACCCCCTGGAGTGACCCTGACATCTCCGTCTGAATGTCCCAGCTGCTCCCTATCTTCTCCATCATCTCTGAACCGCAGGCTCAGGACCAGTCTGGGACCGAGCTAGGTCCTGGGATTCAGCATCTCTCCAACTGCTGTCTCGCCTGGGAGCTCCTGCCTCCATCTGATGTACATCATCAGCAGTGTGGTGCTCGCCAGATTGTGTCTCCGAAGCCTGTCCACTAACATTTCCCACCGAGGTGTGTGTATCTACATTGGTGGAGGGTGGGAATGCCAGCTGTGCCACGAATATGATTGCATCGTCGGAGCTCTCCTCCGAGGTGGTCTCCTGGGAGGCAGGAGTGGGTGCCACCCAGGATGGACCGCAGCCATCGACTGGAGAACCTGTGGGAGAATGGACATGTGGTCAGTGGGAGGGATTGGTCAGTCATTAATACAATAACTACTCACGTTTGACAGGTCCTCTGGCTGGTTCCTTACTTCTCCAGCTTCCGGCAGCCTCCACGTGACTGACCAATCTGCAATCAGCCATCTCCGTCACCTCCCGCGCATGCTCCTTGAAGGAGGTGAGGATTCTTAAGTGGGAGGGGGTGAAGGGTGGGTCGGGGTGGGGACACATTGAAGGGGGAGGGAGGTGTAGGGAAGGGTGGGGTCGCATGGGGAGTGAATGCTCCCTTGGTGGGGGATAACTCAAAGAACTCATCTTTACAGGGAGGGTCTACTTACTCGTCCTGCCCGGTGTAGGTCAGTGACATTTTTTCAGCACTGAAAGCCAGTCCTCCTGGTCACGTTCCCGAGCTCACAGTTGCCGCTATCTCGTCCCAGGCAGCACTTGGGGAACAGGACATCCGTCCTCGCCTCCACGGCACCTAGCAGCCCCCCAGGATCTGTGTCCCCGAATTTTGGGGCTGGTCTCGGCCCCATTGTGGCGAGCTGGCTGGGGTTGGCCGAGCAAGTGCAGCTGAAGTGATGCTCGACCTTGTTAGTGGGGGGCAGGCGAACCCGGTCCCGGCGAATCAGCTGGCGAGCCTTCATTTGCAGCGAGAGGCGCATGAGACCACGTTAAGTGGACCAATTAACGTTGAATTGCGTCGCCGGCCTCGCTGGGTCGAGCGCCGGGAAGCGCCCGGCAATTCCCGCTCTGTACCACACTCAAAGCTTTTTCCTGAGAATTGCGCCCAAGGCCCCACAGATTCTGCCACAGATTAGGCAGCTGGTGTTTGATGAGGTGGGTGGAGCACTCTGGATTCCCTTTTGACTATTATCAGATTGTAGTCCAACGGTGTACCCATTACGCTACCATATCCAATTAAAAATATAAATTAAAAATAATTCTGAAACAAGCCTATGAGAAATGGGAAACATTTTGTTTTGGACCCTTCTGGATGAAATTTGTGATATTGCACAATTAGTAAGACACTAAAGCAGATGTTTAATACTTTTGTCTGAAGCATTGTAACCCTTTACTTAACACAATTCTGAAAATTCGTCGGGTGCTCAGAGCTTGAATATTCTGCTATCGCAATGATTATTTATCACTGTGGTTAATGGCTGTTTTTTTAATTAAGCATATGAACAGATGGGATGAGGTCACCCTCGAGTTTTCTGTTTCAATGATTTGTGTTATTAAAGACGAGAGGTTTCTCTTCCCTGTTTGTTTGTTTCATGGTTGAATGTTTCGTTTGATGGTGAAAGGAAGTTGGCATCTATTCCGAACTGCAATGAAGTGCAATTAGAAAAAAAGTAAAATACCACCCAGCTATAAATATGGATTCTCCAGCTGCACTACATCAGGGAGGCACAGCTTGTTTGTCCATTCCGCTCCCCACCTCCTCAACCCATACCACTCACACCAGCATTCTTCACGTCTATTTTTCAAATGTTAGGGCATTCTGCAGTTCGATTCTGCAGTTCCGCTGGGTTTTTCCCCCTTGCACGAGGAAGCGAGTGTCCGATATTCCCACCAGGTTATGCAAGATGCATTTCACACTGGTGACAATTCAAATATTGCACAAATACGGGACTGGCACTTAATGGGGGAACATAGCCATGCTTCCTTGCCTGATGAGCTCACCTTCATTCAGCAAACTCAACACTGAAGCAGTGCTGTTTAAGAGCACAAGAGCCCATTAATTCGCCCGTGTGTTATGCCACACAGTGCATGATGTGTGGGTTCCACTTTCTGTCGCAGTTTGAGTCTCAAGTCAGGGCTGCCGACACAAGATGCCACCGACAGGAGCGAGTCTGAAGCATGAGTCAACCTACAAGCTGCACCTCTTCATCTCCAATGTGAGAAATTCAGGTTTCAGCTTCAGGAGCTGTGGAAAGCAATGCTTCAGTCAGTTCAACTCAAACATCATTCTTTCCCTCCTAAACTCTGCATTTTTCTTCCTGGGAGGAAGATTGCCCAAAAATAACCACTTGTATGATGTAGCATGTCGGACTAATATTTTTAGCTGATTAATAATAGCATGGTACATGGATGACAGTTGTAAATCTCCATTCGGAAAGCTCCAACACTTAAAAGTCATTGGTCATAGTATTGCTAACTCCAGTCTACTCGAATTGTGTTGTGTACAATATTAATGTTTGACTTTTGCATTCAGTTGTACTGATGATCTTCATCAGTGGATTGTGGGCAGGCGTCAGGAGGGACACGGAGCAATTGGTTGCGCCATTCCTGATCGTGGGAGAAGCACTCAACGGCCGCCACCGGCATTTAAATTGAGAATGCTAGTCACGACTCGCTTTTAAATAGAATGACGCAGTCTTCCAGCCAGAAGTGGCGGCAGAGAGCAGGTCACACGCCTGGAACGTACGCTGATTTCTGGCACCCTATACGCCATGCTTTTGCCGCGAAATCACGAAGGAGAGATTCCTCCATTTTCTAGCAGTGATCAAGCAAGGCAACAGAACGTGAAGAACTGAAGATGAATCGTTTTAAACAAAGAAAAAACTGAAATCGGGAACAAATGTAAAGATGAGTTCTTGAGGTGTGCCTTCGTAAATTGTGCCAATGCCAATCAGGATGCAAAGCCCACGTGTGTTATATATGTATGATGAAAATGCTCAACTGGGACTTCATCGCTTGTGAAAAATACAAGTGCCCAAGAAACCCGAGCCTGCAATGCTTGGTGGCCTGAAGTGAAAAGAGAGGGAGGAACAAGTTTCAATTTTCTTTTGTTGTAGTGTTGATTGTTTACACTGGCAAGGTTATGAATAAATAAAGCAATTGATGCATTAATGTCATGTTTACCTTTTGAGATTGATAATTATATATAATTTCAATTGAATCACAGTTGATCATAATCATCCACCTGATTCATTCACTTCACTTTGTTACTTCAGAGCAAGGACTTTTTTTTTTAGAAATGCTGAGCATTTTGCACAGAAGCTCATGATGCTGCACTGTGGAGAGAGAGGTCTTCTGTCTTGGTGGTGATTTCTCTGCGACACCTGTTATACAAAATTACACCTTCCCCAGTTTCAGCATCGCAGATTGGTCAAAATTGTCAGCTTCACACTCTGGGAAAATTAGTACAAACTTTCCATATTGGAATTTTGGTTCAACACATCATGGAAAGGTACCTCTTCTGAATGAGGCAGGGCACAGCATCCTGAAAGTCGCACCCTACAGCCATATAGGATCAGTTTTCCTGCCTACAAATTGCTTTGTGTGTTTCAGATGTTGATAAATCTAAGCTGCCATGAGTGTACTGCAATCGCCCCAACCTCAGCTACATGTTATTGTATCAGGAGTTGCTGTGCAACAGTCTGGTGTTTCGCCACAGGGTAGAGAGATTTACCCAGTCTAATCTCGTATGCCTCCCACAGTATGAAAAGGTCTTAGTGCCTCCCGTCATTAACCAGAAATGAGCGCTGGTGCATGAAAGTTAAGAAGCTTCCTTGTTGATCCAGATCTCAATGAAACAACAACGTAAGTAGCTAAAGGGGTAATTCCTAGGAACGATGAGCCACATATGTAGACCTTACCATTGCTTCTTCAGGCATTAATGTTCAGGGCCACATCACCAGTTATCGACCTGTTTATGGCAAATAAATGCAAACAAAGTGTCCACCAAAACAGATATTTCATGTGCGGCACAGTGGCACTGCTGCCTCACAGTGCAAGGGACCCGGGTTCGATTCCGGCCTGTGTGGAGTTTGCATGTTCTCCCCGTGTCCACGTGGGTTTTCGCCGGGTGCTCCTGTTTCCTCTCACAATCCAAAGATGCGCAGGTTAGATGGATTGGCCACGCTAAATTCCCCTTAAGTGTCCAAAAGGTTAAGTGGGGTTACAGGGACACGGGGAAGGGTGGGCCTAGGTAGGGTGTTCTTCCTGAAGGTCAGTGCAGACTCAACGGGCCAAATGGCCTCCTTCTGCACTGCAGGGATTCTAGGATTCTATGTGCCTTCCTTATTTGCACACACAGAGAGGCCTGTGTATTGACGATGGTTTGGAAACAGCTCCAAGGATGTGACAATGCCACAAATATTAGTCAGAAATGCCAGGTTTTCACTCCATTATCGAACTGGGAAACTTCCTTTCAGATTGCTCGGTTTATAGATACCCGTTAGACTTTTGAGACAAGTGCTTTGTTTTGCTCTCTCTGTAATCATAAATACAACAGGAAGAACTCAGAGTTGAGGAAAAAGGTGGTGGATGGGGGAAGGATGATGGATGAAAGGGGACTGTGGATGAAGAGTGAATTCACTTATTCTTTTAATGCTATTAGTCTCAAGGAGTTCTCATGTGATGGAATAATTTTCCTTCGATAAGCACAGAGTGCAGGAACTGAAGAGTGGAAACCCCTTTTTGAGGAACAGAGGGAATTATTCTTTCCAGTTGATGCCACTTGACATTGACAGAGCAATCGAATCTGTTTTTGTTTCACCTCAGAAGAGATGTTCTCATTGATAGCTGTTAAATATTGAATGCTGACCTAGGATTGCCCTTATTAACAACTCATGCATTTCAATGCTGCAGCCCTCTTCTGAGCATTGAGGATATGATTGCACTGGTATCATTTAGCTCAACAGGTTGAGAATATATCAGGTGGAGGAGGCGCAGATGCTTTGCGCTCACGGTGGCTTGCAGATTTATAAATTTCTGAAACCCAAGAGGCAATTTGGATGCACAAAAACAGGTTTCCATGTGACTATACAGTGCTCAGGAGTTCTGGCTGTGAGACTGCCTACGCGAGAATTATGTTCAGAGTGCTGTGCCTTGCATCCGTTGGAAGAGGCACATTCTCATGACGTGCGAAACCCAAAGTCCAAGATAATAAGTTTGTACTGATTTCCCAGGGTTAGATTTTCCCCCAATCAGCAATGCTGCATTTCTTGAAAAGAAATACGGATTCCAGGGTGAGTTTCGATGTGAGGTAACCTATGAGTTCATATCATACGAAGATACGAATTAGACCCCCTCAAACTTGCTCCGCCATTCAATATGGTCATGGCTGATCTGCTTGTAACTTCAACCCTACACTCCTGCCAACCCCCGATAACCTTCCATCCCCGTTCATCAAGAATCTATCTATTTAAGCCTTAGAAATATTCAAAGACTCTGCTTCCACTGCCTTTTGAGGCAGAGAGTGCCAGAGACTCACGACCCTCAGAGATAAAAAAAAATTCTCCTCATCTCCATCTTAAATGAATGACCACTTATTTTTAAACAGTGACCCCAGATTTAGATTCACTGACAAGAGGAAACAATCTCTCCACAACCACCCTGTCAATATCCTATGTTAAGCTGCATCCCTTGAATTCATTAACTCCTGTAAAGCATTATTACGAGAACAGCATGTGATAATTAGTTCTTCAAGCAGTTTTATTAAGTCACATCAAATATGTACCATGTAAAAAAAAAACTATGCACAATGATAATTTGAAAAATTGGGACAAAAAATATAATTTTCCATCTTTAATGCTTTACTGCTGAGGAACATCTACACCCCTCGTTATTCAGGGCACCTATGCTCCTTCTACGTCCGTATTACTAATTTCTTCAACAAGAGTTTTCAACTTGAACAAACAGATGGAGACCGACAGTAACTTGAAAAAAGGTTTGTACAAATTAACTGTCCAGAAAATCTGCACTCAATGGGCAATTTCAAATTTCCCATGATGCATCACCACTGTCAATCATAGCATTTCAAAGATATACCCTTGCATGTTAAGTGACAAGCTTTGATGTTAATTTTCAACCTTTCATAGAATCCATATTATAGAATCCCTACAGTGCAGAAGGAGGCCATTCAGCCCATTGTCTGAAAGAGCACCTTGCCTAGGCCCATACCCCTGACCCTATCTCCACATACCCTGGACATCTTTTGAACACTAGGGGAAATTTTAGCATGGCCAACCCACCTAACATTCACATCTTTGGACTGTGGGAGGTAGTTGGAGGACCCAGAGGAACTATTGCAGACATAGAACGTGCAAACTCCACACAGACAGCCACCCAAGGCCTGAATTGAAACCGGGTCCCTGGTGCTGTGAGTCAGCAGTGCTAACCACTTGCCACTGAACCGCCTGTTTCTTTCCAGACCCCTGTCTGAATCAATGGTAGTGACACCAATGCCATCCAACTTTCTCCAAATGTTCCTTCCAGCAATCAACGGTCTCTGGTTGAGTAAGCTAACTCTCGAAGACTGACAATTTCATGTCACCTTCTCCTCAAGAATCAATCTGGAATCAATGAAGAACTCCCTGGTGCAACAGTATTCTCCTACTGTGGCAAGTCATGTTCAGGCACACAACAACTTCATCACACCTTTTGACAGATTTTGTACTTCAAGGTCATTCCGAGAGGTGATGTGGAGATGCCGGCGTTGGACTGGGGTGAGCACAGTAAGAAGTCTTACAGCAACAGGTTAAAGTCCAACAGGTTTGTTTCAAATCACTAGCTTTCAGAGCACTGCTCCTTCCTCAGGTGAATCAATTCCTCAGGATTCACTTGAGGAAGGAGCAGTGCTCCGAAAGCTAGTGATTTGAAACAAACCTGTTAGACTTTAACCTGGTGTTGTCAGACTTCTTACTGTGCTCATTCCTCGAGGTGCATGACGATATGCCTCTACAACAAAATTTAAACTTCCAGCTTGCTTTGAATCTCCATGATGAAGAATTGGAGAATGCCAAATCCCTGTCCTTACCCTGTGATCTTATTCCATCAAGTTAATCGGGTGAAACTCGTTGACAATGTCTTTTGACTTGATGGCAAATTGCCACGGAGGAATTTGGAAAGTGGTATTATTCTGGTAATGCTGTGAAACTCACGTTTACCAACATGGAACCATTTGGACCTACAAAGGACTGTCTCAACTCCAAGGAATCAAAACATAACTTGTACATTTTGAACTGTTGGCACTGTGATATAACAAAGTAAAAGCTGACAGCTTAGCTTCTCTGTTCTTAGATTTTGAACAATATTTGCTTTGTGTCCTCATTTAGATCTTGGATTGCTCAGAACAAATTTGCACTTCAAATCATGGCAGGTATTAATATTAAAATGTAATGCACTATCAATATTAATGCCACACGAGAAATTCATGGAATTTTGTACAACACCAAAGAAATAACTTTGTAGAAGTTCTTTGTCGCATTCTGGGAAAATGATTAATTTTTTAATGAGGATATCGTTAAGTAAATAAAGGATTCATGTTTTCTTATGCAACAGATATTCCAATTGAAACTGTTAAACAGAATGAGCAGACGTTTAGATCAATGCCATTGGACAGATATAATCACCGTGCTGAGAAGGACTTTTAAAAAAGCCACTGATAGCAGAAGGCTGTCTCCTTTATCATGATTCAAGCACACAAAAGATTAAGGAAGCATACTGTCTCAGTGGAGTTCCATCTTTTATCAAACTTTTATTTTCCATGAGATAGAGGCTATTCTGGTCAGGTTAGGAGAGAGAGGTGGGAGGCAGCTTATGTGGAGCATTAACAATGGTATCGACTGGTTTGTTTCAGTGATGTATATTCCATGTATTTCAGTAACTAATTCAGCAACTAAATGAAAATCTGACAATTATAGTTTCTGTCCTTTCCTGCTGAAAGACAGCTTGGAAAACATTCCATCAATTTTGCTTGGTCGCTAATAGTTATTTCACCGTGGTGAAATTCAAGGTATTTACAGACATTTCCAAGATGAACTTGCATATACGAACACACAGAAGGAAGTCTAATATAATCAGGTAGAGAAAAACAAACATGCAATGTTACTCAAACACCAATAATGATGATCAAAGAAAGGTGGTAACTTGCTACAGGAGCTAAAGTCTAATTCTAGAGCAAAGTATATGCTACAGAGGAAGGTATCAAATTGTGCTCATGTCACAAAGGATAACCCAAATCCTGGAGCCTGTGGGCAGCATTTTAATATGCTCAGCTTGCAACATACATAACCTTGGATTCGGAAGTTATTTTTTTGATTCTGAGACAAACAGAACTTAAATATTTTGATGCACCTCAACCAGATCCATGTCAATGAAGATCTAGAGAGTAAATATTAAATTACTGAGGAGTAATTTTAAATGTATACCCTCTGATGGTATTAATCAAGATATTTTTGATTCTGTGAAATGTTAAGCATTGCAGTATCTGACTTTGTTTTTAATGACACTTGCGGGGAGCAGTTAATTACACTACACAACTGTACTTCTGCAGTAATTGATTTGGCTTGGTAACTATTGATCTAATTTGAACTGGGTTGTGTAAGACAGATGAAAGTCAAGCTTATTTATTCATCTTATGAATTTTAGAACATTAAATTTGAATCTGACGTCCCAAAGTTTACATGTGAGAAAGGGAGTGGAAGCTCTTCTCAACCATTAGGCTGTGTAAGAAAATTAGAAATTAGAGCAGGAAAAGGCAACGCAGCTTCTCAATTCTGCTCCACAATTCATGGAATCATAGAATTTACAGTTCAGAAGGAGGGCATTCGACCCATCGAGTCTGCTCAAGCCCTTTGAAAGAGCACCTTACTTAAGCCCACACCTCCAGCCTATCCCTGTCAACCCAGTCACCCGACCTAACCTTTTGGACACGAAGGAGCAATTTAGCACGGCCAATCCACCTCACCTGCACATCTTTGGACTGTGGGAGGAAACCGGAGCACCCGGAGAAAACCCACGCAGACAAGGGGAGGAAGTGCAAACTCCACACAGACAGTCACCCAAGGCTAGAATTAACCCGGGTCCCTGGTGCTGTGAGGCAGCAGTGCTAGCCATCGTGTCGCCCTATCCAATATATGGCTCAACTTCTATATCAATTCTTGGGGTGATTAGGGATGGGCAATAAATGCAAGAAATAAATAAACAATGACCACATCCCATGAATGAATTAATCATGAAAAAAAAATCAATTCCTCTTTCCCACCCTATCGCCTACATCTTTTGATTCCCTCGTGTCCAAAAGTCTAGTAATTTCAGCCTTGAATGTGTTCATTGACTGATCATTCACAGCCATCGGAGGAAAGCAATTTAAAAGGTTCAAAATCCTCCGAGTGACAAAATCAATCATGGTTGGGCAATCCCTTACACTGAGCCTGGACTGCCCCTAGTTCACAGCTCTCCAGCCATGCAAGCAGCCTCTCAGCACCTACCTAGTCAAGCCCACCAAGAAATTGATATGTTTCAGTGTGTTCACCTCTCATTGTTCTAAACTCCAGCGACACTGGGCTGGATTCTCCACCCCGCCACATCACTTTTCAGCCTCGGCCTGCCAGCAGGATTCTTCATTACGCCGGCCGATCAATGGGGTTTCCAATTATGGGGCAGCCCCACACCATCGGGAAACCCCCGGGTGCCAGCAAAACCGAGAATCACGCCGGCGGAGAATCCCATCCATAGCCCCATTCTACTCAATTTCCTTTTGGAGGACATCTCTCAGTACGCAAATCATCAGTGAACTGGTGTTGCATCCTGTTTAAGACGAGTGAAACCTTTCTTTGCCAAGAAGACTAAAACTGTGCACAGTACTTAGTGAGGTTTCACCAACACCCGGTATAATTGTAGCAAGGCTTATTACTCTTATTCTTCAACACATTGCAATAATGGCTGGTATACAAATTGCCTTCTTAATTGCTTATTGTCTCAACATACTATGTTCTGATCCGCATGGAGACCAACAAAGCTGCCATGCGTCCGAGAACGGGAACACCAATTTGGCCTGAGATTCTGGATGAAAACCCAACTTTTGAACTTTGGAAAATGGTGAAGAAATGTGACTGCACCACAAGACTAAAAACACGGTCCACCAAGAATTTTTACATGCTAAAACAAACTTGAATTTAAACACAGAATTAAACACGAAGAAATGGCTTACATTTGACAGTTATAACATATTTTTTACTTTCTAAACCTGCCTCTATTTCCAGTTAAGCAATCCAACATATCTCGAATACTACTCATGAACAAAGTTAATCGCCCAAGGGTTTTCTTGCTCATATTGGTGCAGAGTCTTTGAGAGAGAGAGATTTCTTCAGAACCAAATTGAACCATGTCTTGGGGCGGAATTCTCCGCTCCCCACGCTGGGTGGGAGAATCGCGGGAGGGGCGGGCGACTCGCGACACGCCACCCTGGCACCCCCCGCGATTCCCCCCCCCCCCCGCTCGAGGAATCGCCGCTCGCCGTTTTTACCGGCGACCGGCAATTCCACGGCCCGGTTGGGCCGAGCGGCCTGACGTTCCCGACCTGTTCACGCCGGCGGCAACCACACCTGGTCGCTGCCATCATGAACATGGCGACAAAGTTTTGTTTGTGGCTTCTGGGGGGGCGGAGAGGGGATCGAGCACCATGGGCGTGCTCGGGAGGGGACTGGCCCACGATCAGTGCCCACCGATCGTCGGGCCGGCGTCTCCAAGAGATGCACTCTTTCCCCTCCGCGGCCCCCCAAGATCAAGCCGTCACGTCTTGCGGGGCAGCGGAGGGGAAGATGGCAACCGCGCATGCGCGGGTTGGAGCCGGCCAACCTGCGCATGCGCGGCTGACGTCACTTAGGCGGCGCCGTCGCGTCATTCTCGGCGCGCGGCAAGCATCAAGGCCCGGCAGCCGACATTTACGGAACGCCGCTCCTAGCCCCCTGGGGGGAGGGTGAATAGGGTGCAAGGAGCGGCCTCCGAGGCCGACATGAAACTCGGCTGAGTTCACAACGGCCTTCCCGATGCCACGCAGGAGCGGGGAATTCCACCCTTGGGAGTTCCAGAAACAACTGACAGTCCAACCCTTCCCATTAACTGTACCACCTGCACTCATTCATGTGTCTTGTTACAAAATGTTACATTATCCCTCAAACATCAATGATTCTGTTCCTTTGTAATCACAACAAAAATACAAAATACAAACATTAAAATATGGAAATTTCTCATATTCATCATACGTCCCCCAAATAAAACAGAAATGAACCAGCAATATAAAAAGCTGGCTTCATTTTCGAAAGCCTTTTCAAATTAATATACTATTCAATACTAAACACTGCTCTTCCATTATAAAATACATATCGTTTCACAATCGTATGTGCAAATTTATCAGTATAGTCCATTTCAGTCTTTCGTTCTCAACCTTTTTCTCGGTCCAAAATCTTTTTAACATCAGCATTATTGCCTTAATCCCCACCTCTTTCTCATGCATTCTGTTCAGAGTCCTTCCTTTTGATTTCCTTTTGCTCCCACTCCTTTCGTTTTATCCAATTATTTTTGACACATTGACTCATAATTCGAATGCACCTTTAAACATTGGACTTAAGCCGAGGCAGCCTTCTAGTCAGGACAGTGTTTTCCAGGATTTATTTTTTGGAGAGGAGAATACAGACTCGGTGGCGCCAAGGGAACCTTAAGAACCAGCTTTGGAACAGGTCGATTTGATTGGCTGGCTGGCAACCTGCGGGTTGGCCAGGGACAGTGTTCTGGCTGACAACAGTCAGTAATTGGCTCCTGCAGAATGCTTCTGAGAGACCTGGTCAGAAGTGATCAGACCTTAAAAGATGAAGGAAGGCTCTCTCTAACTGCTGATGTAATGGACTGCTTTATTGTTCGAAAACTAGTGAGTGCCTGACACATCTTTACGTTATGGTTCAAATGATCTTGAACCTTCAAAGAAAGTAGACAGCCTTGCCGGAGAAAACCCTGTCAAGCTTAGAAGGAAGAAGCAGCTTGAACTCCTGAAATATTTTAACAGGAAACCATCATAGTGTATCGGACATCTTTATCCTTTTAATTTTATCATAATTTTTCTTCCCTCTCCACACCCTTTCCCTCTATTCTGTGTGTGTGTTTATGTGTATGTATGGGGGGAGTGGGGAAAGTTGGAAAGGTGGGGTTGGGTATGGGGTAGTCAGTTACATTTCTGTCAGTTTAATTATATTTCTGATAAATAATAATGTTATTTGTGCAAAATTTACAAACCTAGTGACTGCAGTTTATTGGGGTCAGCCAAGGTCCTCAGCTATTTTAAAATAATGTCTAATTTCAATTGTGTTGCATCTCAGGGTAAAGTGGGTCTGCAATTGACCACACACTAGCCCAGGGGATTGTGACATAATTTGATCCTACACGAGGGATCCCAAGACCTCTGAGATGTCTGATTGATGTTATAACTGAAAACAGCAACGGTTTATCTGAAAGCTGTTGGCAAAGTTTCAATCTGTTGTGTCTTACACCCCGAAACCTCAGACGTGGGCTGGAGACCCTCCGTCTGTGTTGCTGGTTGGGGCACCCTTTAAAGATGGCGCCCCAATCTGTGTGGAGCCGATCCCCTGTTCTAACAGCCCCCACCCAGTGACGGGTGTAAACTGTGCCCACTTGTATGTTATTTTGGCAAAGAGGCTCAAGATCTGGGAAGAAAACTGGGGTATGATCAGGACTAAAATAGAGTCCAATTTTGGGTGTGAATAGCGGGGTGCTTCTTGGCACCTGTAGGGCCGAGAATTACCCCACAATGAAATGGGACTCTTTTATTTGGCCCCGCTGAGACTGCACTTGTCTTCAATTCCTGCACTGACAAGCCCCGATCTCTCGACCCTTACCCCAGCCTTCGGACCCCCCCCAACACACTTGCAGGGGGTCAATTACTTAACCGGTCCATATTCCTCAGCAGCCTCTTTGTCCCCTCCTCACAGTTTACTTTCCTACCTAGCTTTGTATACTCAGAAAACTTAGATAATTACACTCAGTCCCTCATCTGAGTCACTGATGTTGCCTGTAAATAGTTAAGACCCAAACTCTGATCCTTGCAACACTCCATTAGTTACATCCTACATTCTTGAGAAATACATTTATTTACCCCTACTCTCTGTTTTTTGCCTGCTTATCAATCCTCAAGCCATGCTAATATGTCATCCCAAGCCCTAATCTTGGAGAACAGCCACTCAAGCTGCTCTTTAGCAAATGCCTTTTGTAAATCCAAATATACTGCATCCACTGGTTCCCCCTTATAGATTAAGTCAATTACACCCTCCGAATTTAAAAAAGAAATTTAGAGTACCCAGTTTTTTTCCAATTAAGGAGAAATTTAACGTGAGCAATCCACCTAACCTGCACATCTTTGGGTTGTGGGGGTGAAACCCATCCAGACACGGGATGAATGTGCAAACTCCACACAGACAGTAACCCGGGGCCAGGATTGAACCCGGGTCCTCAGCGCCGTAGGCAGCAGTGCTAACCACTGCGCCACTCTGCTGTCCTGCCCTCCGAAATCTCTAATAGATTTGTCAAACATGATTTCCTAAAACCGTGTTGACACTGGCTAATTGTGATTTTCCAAGTGGTCTGTTACCAAGTCTTTAATAATAGATTCCAGAATTTTCCCTACTTTGGCATAATTTCCAACTGGCCTATTGGTCCATGTTTATCTGCCTAATCCCTTTCTTGAACAGTGGGATTATGCTTACTATGTTCCAATCCACAGAGGCCATTCTAGAATCTAGGACATTCTGGGAGATCAAAACAATGTTAGATTTGGGATACAATCATTTTTCATGTTGTACAGGATTTGGTGTTCATCTATCAGACGCCATAATGCTTATTTTTAAGTGCCACCTTTGTTTTATCCTCATTCTTTCTTGTTCCCTTTGCATTTTCCATGATTAAAGATCTTTAACTTCAGTAAAGGAAACATCCAATCATGGTTACTGTCCTGGTTGTCCTTCATCTTGAGTGTGATGTAGCTGCAAGTGTTGATGGTTGAGTTCCCAACTGGCTCCACTGCCCATCGCACAGGTTCGATGACAGTGATGATCAACTGATGACCCCCTCAGAAATTCAGGTAGAGAGGACGCATCCAAGCATACTTCGGACTGCCAATTGGTCCTCGCAATCTCACCCACCAGCAGTCCCAATTTCAATTCCCAGTCTCCTGGGTATTAATAGAATCAAACTGTTTAATTCTTTGAGTACTGTCCCTACTTCCAGACCATTATCAAACCCTGCGATTCAGAAAACACTTCCACTGCTGCTTAACTCTTATCCAACTGCCATGATTTTTACGAAGTCTTCCTTTCCAAAGATCCAAAAGGCTGCCGCACTGTAAATTTTCTTAACCTTGTTTTCCTGATGCATGGTTTAAGCCAGCAAAAGATAATCACACGTAAGAATACACCAAGTTGCCCTCTGTTTTCCAATGGTCATGTGGAATCACGAGTACCTGAGTTTGTTGCAGGAGAGGGCAAGCAGCTTACAGTTCCACACGTCAGTCCATTGGGTAGGCTCAGCATTTCCTGTCCACCTGAGAGTCATGGTGAATTGTGGATTCAGAAATAAAGATGTCTGAGTTCTTGATTCCCCCCCACCCCAAACATATTAGCCTTGATCTCATTAATCCCAGGATATTGAAGAATCTGGGATGACTAGAAGTCACTTGACCCATCAAAGCCGAGAGAAGCTGATCTCTCTGATACATTAACTCTCCCATCATGGTATCGAATTATATCTGAGATGACCACAAGTTTTATCTCCCACCTTGTCTGGTCGGTTATTTCTCACAATTATCACATACTGCACGATAACTTTCTTCTGGAATGGTAAGACTACCCTCCTCCACCTGTATTCCTCCCTCTCCAACAACAATTTCTGCCTCCATCACTTGACCACCTTTCAAACACCAACCTAGCCAGTCAACAAAAACAATTTTGCCTTAAGTATCTAGTTTACATTTATTATTCACCAATTCCCACTTACGTCTCTTGGCCCCATTTCCTTGCTTAATGTTGCAGAAATATTTTGGATTTAATTTATCTATCACATTTAATACTTTACACATTTCAAAATAAAGTATATTAAAAAATATTAAGCATGTTGCTTTAATTTGCTCCACTTTTTGTTTGTTTTTTTGTTGCGGTGGAGTTAGACGACACCAATACAACCAAGCGCCATTTCATAACGATGCTCCTACTCTTAAATGTCCCTGTTAAGAATAAAATATATTCTGCAGACAACAATTCCGATGTATCCAAGACCAGCAAGGAGCTTGCTGTTGTCATAAAACATTGCATCTTGGTGTCTGTAAAATGATGGCTAGTAGGTTTTAAGATAGCAGGTTGGTTTGGATATATGGTTGGTCATTGGTGCTTGAAATGAAGCAACTGATCTGCTGATCCACTGTTAAATTTCTGCTGACAAATCAGTTAGTTATGCTGGTCATTAATCGGCGGGGACTCTGTGCAGCAGTACACATTCTATCTGATGAACCACTGTCCTTGATAGAGAAGCAATTTTAAATTGTAAATTGATTCCGGCACCGAGATGCAAAATGATATAAAATCAGATCATTAGTGACATCACAAGAGCATGATGATTGCAGTCAAACCTATTAGTGCGCAAAAAGATCTTGTCCCTATTTAACATTTTGTCGAAAATGATGGTTTGATCAGGGTGAAACGCACCAGTGTTTGCAGTAAGCTCTACATTCGCCATGTAAGAAATGAGACAATGAGTAAAATGGTCGCACCATGTTTCCAGGTGAACAGCTAATTGTGAAACACATGGATTCTCCTTTAGTCCATTCTGGAATGACTGCATTGCATTTTCAGGAAGAAACGTCTGCTGCAAGCTGCGCACTCCACATCACGGGCTGTGTTTTGGGTGACGCCACATTTGTTGCAGTGAAGATAAATTATGTTTTCCTGTGCTTCTCAGTGAAATTTGACCTATTGCTGCAAACAGAAAAAAACAGCCCAAGCTTCCACAGAGCTCTGTCTTGGGGAAATCTGATCATACCCAGGTTTGCTGTGTGGAGACAGTTCGCAGTGAGGCTTACGGGCCAAATAACCCAGAGTACATGGCTTCCAATCTGTCAGATTTTATACAGAGCAATGTAGAAGCAAGAAAAGACCATCTGGCCCATTCAAGCCTGCTGCATCGTTCAATAGGATCATGACTGATCTGGTTGCTGGTGCTGAGAATTTGTCAGTGAGCTGTGACACTGACATCCGCCAGTCAATGATCATCATTAGATATTTAATTCCTGCTTTTCATTAAATTCAAATTTCACCATCTGTCATGGTGGGATGTGACCCCAGGTCACCAGAGCACTTCCCCAGATCTCTGGATTTCTAGTCCAGTGATAGTACCACTCTGCCACTGCCTCCCCTTTAGTCTTTAAAGTACTGTGCATTAAGCACCCTATCCACTGCTTGAAGGGGACCCATGATACCTGTACACCTTGGGCTGTTCCTGTCATCCCCCTTTGGGTTCCTTCTCGGCCTGATGGGTGGCACATGGGGTGCAGTCTCCAGCCTGCGGCGACACTGCTGCCGACTTCTCTGGCATCTACCTGCCTCAGTTGCCACCAGCACCGCAAGGGCAACCTCTATGGGACAGACAGCACCAGCCATATTGTTATATCTGTAAGGAATTAGAGAAGGGGAGAGACCTACAATCAGTTAGGGCTTCCACCCAGGGCTCACAAATCCCCCCAAGCTCTCCCCCACACCGCTCATGTGTCCTGCCTTCTGTCAGAGTGCCATCAACCAAGCCAGTTGTGCTGGAAAACCTCAGCACACTCACTCTCGGCCACAGCAGGAACACTTAAACTCCAGATCCCAACCCCCTGTTGGAAATATGAGGGAGACTGTGCTCAGCTGCCCTTCCCTGATCACACACTTGGGATATGGTGAGAATATCCACAGTGCTGAAGCCCATCTCTTGAGTGTGTGATTGTTGTTTGCTGCCTCTATAGTGCTTGTGCTTCTAGAATTCGCCAAACTGTTCAGGCTTCAAAATGTATTGAAATGAGATTCAATAATCATCGTCTGAGACATGGTACATGTACATTTGAGAGCTGTGAAGTGTTCTTGCAACTAACAAGACCAATTCCTCATTTACTAATAGCCTTCAGCTGCGAAGCTAGAGGCTTCTCACAGTCAAAGGGAGTTAAAATGATGTTCAGCAGAGAACCAAGAACAGTGCTCTGTCCTGGAAGTGTTTGGCAGGACAGGCAGGCAGCAGCTGTAGTTGTCCCTGTTATGGGTATCCACAATAATTAAAGAAGGCTTGAAGGTCTCATAGACAAAAAGCCGAAACCCCCCCCCCCCCCACCCCGGGGTGAGGCCGGTGCATTTGTCTTGTTAATGAAATGGAAATAAATGAAAATGAGAATTAAAGGAAATTAATGAAAATGAGAGTTAATGATATGCTCGGCATATTTGGTGGTGATCTAAAACTCACCATCGGGAGTGGGTTGATTAGAACAAACTGATTTACGCCTCGTACAAATCTCGATTTTGGCCGTTTCCACTATTTAACCGGTGCATTCAGATCTGTGCCGGACTGCAACACGGTGGTTAAATCGTGCCCAATGCGTTTGCACCAAATCCTCAATTTTAAAAAGGCATCAACCACTTATTTATTCTAAGTCATGTTAATGTCACCATTAAAATAGTTTACAGAAGAATTTGATATGAAAACACGATGCATCACACCCAGTACTAATTTTCTCCAATTAAATTGCACGTCTTAAAGTTGGCATGATTTAAACCACAAAAGCCATTTATGGTCCACTTCGAGTTCTGTGAAGGGTCATATGGACTCAAAACCATTAACTCTGTTTCTCTCTCCACAGGTGCTGCCAGAATCAAACATTCTCTGTTTTTATTTACTGCATGCTTTGTTTATATTATTTTCTATTTTCCACTGGATTAGAAGTCGTGACATTGTCCCCGTGGGAAGTATCAATTATCTGTCAAACCGAAAGGTGAAAGGAATTCGTAGTTTAGTTGCTCGAAGGAAATAACACACTGCGTGATAAATGCAAGAAATATAAACGGGTCTTTTCTTACCGCAGGAGTTTGTTTGGGTAGATGTGGTGCAGTTGTGTCCATAGGTATGTGAGTCGGGAACAAGGGGTCATAAATATGACAGGGTACAGATCAGAGACAGAATTTAGGAGGAATTTCTTTCCTCAGCAGTGAGAACGCGGAACTTGCTGTGACAATGAATAATTGAAACAGATAGCACTGACACCTTTGAGTTGACAGCTTGATGAATGAGGGATAAATGAATAGTAATATTTTGGAGCTGGGTGGAAGTAATTTGAGTGGACAGGCTCGTGAGCAGTGTAAACACTGGCAAAGGCAAGCTATCCTGAATGGTCTGTTTCAGTGCTGTAGATTCTGAGCAATGCAATAGTGTTCTTGAATTTGTACACCAACCATTTGTTGAATAAAATTGTTTCAACATTTGGCGATGGTGTTATAGTGCAGTGGCAACTTGTGCTTTCCCATGCACGTTGTCGTCTGGAGCAAGGGATAGTGATGGCAGAGGCTCCAGATTCTGTTTCATCGTGTGGTGACCAGGAATCTCTCCCACTCTTACCACCTGCCATGGGTATGTGTTGGAAGGATTTGCAGGTTGGGACCTGATTGGTTGGCACCTTTGAAGAGCAGAATCTGTTCTGAAAGGGTCATTGTCGCCTCCATGTGGAGTGCGATGACGTGTTGAGTTGAAAAAGGGCTCCGCCCAAAAAACGATGCCGTCAAAGAGCAGCAACACTGGGATGGTGGGAATGAACGTTTAAGGTGGTGAATGGATTGCTGATGAAGCAAGCCGTTTTGTTCTGGGTGGGGGTCAAGATTCTTGCATGCTGTTGGAGCTCCACTCATTCAGGCAAGTGGAGGGTATTCCAACACGAGCCTTATCTGTGCTTCCTGATGACAACTTCACCCATTCAATTGTTCAACTTCGGGGCCTTTGAGGGTTGAGAATTACGGGAATATAAACTCACTGTGGTGAATGTATAGTACTAGTTAGCATGAAACAACAATTGTTCACCAATCTCACACAGGGAAGGAAATCTCTCGTCCTTCGCCGATCTAGCCTATGTGTGACTTCAGGTCCATTTGGTTGACGCTGATCTGCCCCAGCAAGGCCCCAGTTCAAGGGATGGGCAGAAAACGCTGGCCTTGCCAGTGACATCCACTGGCATGAAATAATGAAAAACAACTTAGGGCAGCATGGTAGCATGGTGGTTAGCATAAATGCTTCACAGCTCCAGGGTCCCAGGTTCGATTCCCGGCTGGGTCACTGTCTGTGTGGAGTCTGCACGTCCTCCCCGTGTGTGCATGGGTTTCCTCCGGGTGCTCCGGTTTCCTCCCACAGTCCAAAGATGTGCGGGTTAGGTGGATTGGCCATGCTAAATTGCCCGTAGTGTCCTAATAGTAAGGTTAAGGGGGGGAGTTGTTGGGTTACGGGTATAGGGTGGATACGTGGGTTTGAGTAGGGTGATCATTGCTCGGCACAACATCGAGGGCCGAAGGGCCTGTTCTGTGCTGTACTGTTCTATGTTCTATGTACTAGTAATTCACCAGTGTATTAGTATCATGTTCTGCCATTGTGTTACAGCTATGTTATGTTGTTGACCTTGTGGGCTCCACCTATGGGCCATTGTGTGGCTTCACCCACAGGGGGATATGTTGGGGCATGTACGGGCTCCGCCCATGGCTCCTCCCCTTGAAAGGAAGTATAAAGAGCAGTTGACCTGTAGGCGGGCACAGTATTGTACCAGTCGCAGGCAAGCACTGTTCTAAGCTGATTAAAACCTCGGTTTACTTCTACTCGTGTCCTTGAGTGAATGGATGGTCGCATCACTCACCATGAGATGTGCCCCTGCATCATTAAAATACTAACCCTCACATTGCTCAGCAGGTTTGATTTGCTCTCATGGCTCAAATGCAGCAATTTCTTGGGAGATCGACGGTGAGGTCCTATTTTTGTGAGGCTAACAGCTTCGTGGAACAAATCACTAACAATGTGCATGGCTGTGCAATATGTTACGATGGAAGTATTGAAAGTACGTGGATGTTTGCACATTTTTGCCTTTTTTGCTTTCTTTCTGATGATGTCTGTAACTGTTTATAAAGCCAAAAACTACCTCAATAAAATTGTTTATTAAAAAAAAAAATGTGCATGGCAACTCACAATGTATCACTTCCTTATAACCTGTTGCTGGGATGTTTAAACGCATTCCCAGAACATTCTGACCCAATGTCACATATTTAGGGGGAGGGGTGAGCTGCTAAGTCTTCGTCCCCGAGGGAACCTTAACCCAAGGGCAACACCTTTTCTGAATCTGGTGATAGTTTTAGAAAAAGCCTGAAATTCCAGTCACTTTATTGCAGATGATTGCACTTATTCCCTTCCAACATTAAACTGGCCTCACATACGTAGGGTCGACTAAAAGACCATGCAAAGGTACGACCCATGGGCAGAAGAATGCATCTGTCTCTGCTTGGAAATTATTATTTTCTGAAGCTTCTCTCTTGACTGACTAGTCGCACAAGACTCAATCCGGTCCCCAAATATTCAGGATCTTCTTAGCCAGGGAAATTAGTTTCCTTTTATAGGTTAAGAAAGCGGGCACTTGGGGCAGCACGGTGGCACAGTGGTTAGCATTGCTGCCTACGGCGCTGAGGACCCGGGTTCGAATCCCGGCCCTGGGTCACTGTCCGTGTAGAGTTTGCACATTCTCCCCGTGTCTGCGTGGGTTTCACCCCCACAACCCAAAGATGTGCAGGTTAGGTGGATTGGCCACGCTAAATTGCCCCTTAATTGGAAAATTAAAAAAATTAAAATAAAAAAGAAAGCGGGCACTTGGCTTCATCATTGCAGTTCATGTCCTCAGGATGACAGGATTATGAGACATGAAATAAATCTCTGGGATACATAGAAATTGTAAAAAAAAAGAAACATCAAAATGACAATACAGAAGGATCAACGGCGAGAGAGGCAAGAGAACATGCATTCCCTGAGTAAAATACTTCTGAAGTCACGCTATACACGACCGTCGCACAGCTTTACTATCATCCAGGGAATTATTTTTCATATCTGCTGGGGGAAACTTGCAATTGAAAATGCTGCAATACAAACTTCAGCTTGATTTCCAAAAATAAAAGATAATTCAGTCAAAGGTGATTAAATTGCAGTTGCTGGTTTGTCACATCCGAGTTGCAGGTGGATTAACAAACTCATGAGAAGGATGCAGGGGCTGAATGAATGACAATAAACATTGTTTTAGTGGTAACTTTGCTGAGAATGGTCAAAGCACACCAGCTGACATTTTATTCCCCCAAATATAAAACATCCAGTTACGTTTCTGAAGTTTGCGGTAGGTATGATTTAAAAGGAAATCTGGGCAAGATGATGCTGCTGCACCTATCCTTGCCACTCCAGAAGTATGGAGAACAGTGGAACTGGATTGGAGCTGTGAAGTAACCCTCTTTTTCCCACTTCTTGAATAATTACTTCATGTCCTTTTATTCATTCTCTCTCTTTCTCTCCCTGTGTGTCTCTGACTCCATTCATTATCAAGAACTAGGTATGATGAGATATTTCCCTGGCAACAAACAGATGTGACTGTGGATGATGTGGATATATTTATTTTGGTTAATTTGCCTTGTTCAGCTCCATGCAGAGCAAAAACTGATGAAACGGGCCTAATTATGTTGTCAACATTGATTCCAACATGCTTTGTGGCCAACTATATACTTAGCTTTCGGCACAATCTGCCTGGCAGTCTGCTTGAACCTGGTAATCAGATGGCCAAATCTCTTAAAACTTGGGCCTTGAGTCCCCAAGAAACTGGTGGAATTACAGACTGGTTATTGCAGAGAACAGGCCATTTGACATGACCATGAAGGCGCTTCAGAAGAGGCAACGGGTCTAGTACCACAACTGCATTTGTTTCCCGTAACCCTGCTAATGTTTCCGCTTTGGATAACTATTGAACTCTCTTTTATCGATTTAATCTGCTTCCGCCGTGCTTTCAGGCGTCGCATGCTAGATCCTAAGTATTAAAGCTCAGGAAGGCCCAAGAAGGTACGGTAAGCAGTGTTTATTGAACCAACGCAAAGCAAAGGTCGCAACATGGATTACAGTCCGTAAGGGACTTCCGGTGATGGGAATGTGCTGAGAATTGCACATCAGGTGGCTCCGACAAACCCTAAATAGGTTCTTTCACCCAAAATATTAGTCTGCGAATACGAAGAAGAAAATATCCCCGCACTTCAACCAAAATCAACGCAAAGGGAGATGCCTAACAACAGCCACTCCAGCGGCATTGTAGAAAAAAGAAGTGGAAAAAGTCAGGAGAAGTAAACGGCTGGCCGAGCAGACGTACGAGGCGTCAAAACTTGGGCCTCACCATCGCATCAGGCTGGTCGTGACGGATTCGAAAGGGAAGATTGAGAATCAGGAAAACCGATCGAGGCACCAAAACCTACAAATCGTAGCCCTGCCGAAGGGGATTGAACGTAGGAACCCCACAGACTATGATATAGAATTTACAGTGCAGAAGGAGGCCATTTGGCCCATCCAGGGTCCCAGGTTTGATTCCCGGCTTGGGACACTGTCTGTGTGGAGTCCGCACGTTCTCCCCGTGTCTGCGCGTGTTTCTTCCGGGTGCTCCGGTTTTCTTCCAGAGTCCAAGGATATGCAGGTTAGGTGGATTGGTCATACTAAATTGCCCATAGTGTTCAAACACAGTAGGTGGGGTTACTGGGTTGTGGGGATAGGGTGGAGGTGTGGGCTTATGTGGGTTTGTCTTTCCGATATCTTCATGGCTGGATGGTCCAGGAGGACACATGGTGCCCACTGGTACACTTAAGGCCTTCCGCGACTGGTGGGCACCAAGGGGGCCAGGGTGCATTAACACCCCAAGGAATGATATTTTAGTTTAATTTGTTAAGTTTCTTTTGATGTTTTGTTTTAGTTACAGTGCCCCACCGCCTCTGATTTTTGTTCAATTTATAGACTTTTGTTTTATTAAAAGAGTATAAATAGGGGATAACTGGGATATGGGTGGAATGGGGGTGGGGTGAGTTCAGAGCCTGAACAAGTCAATAAACTCAATAAAGAAAAGCTATGTAAAAAAAATGAAGCTTTGACAAAGTGTCATCTGGACTCAAAACGTTAAGTCTTTTCTCACCCTACAGATGCTGCCAGACCTGCGGAGATTTTCCAGCATTTTCTCATTGTTTAAGAAATGCTATGTCTTAGTTTCGGCTTCACCTTGGCTTGGATCAAATTGACATACATATCTTCCTCCAGTTCAAAAAATCCAGTCCATTTCCTGAAACTCAGCCAACTTTGTATCCATATTGCCAATGTCCCTTTTATTCCATGGCTTCAACTTTGATGACAACCGGTTATATGGCACAAAATCAAATACCTTTTGGAAGTCCACGTAAACCACATTAAGCGCAGTACACTCATCTGCTCTCTCTGTTCCCTCATTAAAAATTCAAGCAATTTAGTTAAGCATGATTTTCCCTTAACAACTCTGTGCTGGCTTCCTTTAATCCGTTTCTGTCAATGGAATTGTGTCCTGAATTATTGTTTTTCAAAGCTTTCCCACCAGCTCTGAAGTTGCACTGACTGGGTTATAATTACTGGGGTTATCCTTCAATTTGTTTTTGAATGAAGTTGCAACATTTGCAATTCACCAGTCCTCTGGCACCAGCTGTGTCTACGGAGAATTGGAAGATAATAATAATAATCTTTATTATTGTCACAAGTAGGCTTACACTAACCCTGCAATGAAGTTACTGTGAAAGGCCCCTAATCGCCACACTCTGGCGCATTTTTGGGTACACAGAGGGAGAATTCAGAATGTCCATTTCACCTAACAAGTATGTGCTTCAGGACTTGTGGGAGGAAACCGGAGCACTCGGAGGACAACCCATGCAGACACGAAGAGAACATGCAGACTCCGCACAGACAGCGACCCAAGCCGGGAATCGAACCTGGGGCCACGGCGCTGTGAAGCAACAGTACTAACCACTGTGGTACCATGCCGCACAATTTATTGATTATGGTCAATGTGTCTGCAATTTCCACCCTTACTTCACCCAGTATCCTTGGATGGATCTGATCCAATCCTGGTGACACATCAACTTGAAGCACAGCCAGCCGATACAATATCTCCTCTCTTCTCAATTTTTTAGCCAATCTAGTGTCTCAACTACTTCCCTTTCATTATGACTTGGGTGTCATCTCATTCCTTTGTAAAGGCAGATGCAAAGTGCTCAATTGTAATGCAGTCAAAATGCACAAATCCTCATTTTGATTTTAAATTTTCAATTAATCGAACATCATTTGTTGTTTGTGGAACAGTTCAGACTTCTGCAAACCTTTCTGTGAAGAAGAGCTTTCTAATTTCCCTCCTGAAAAGTCCGCTCTAATTTTTTACGAGTATGTCCCAGGCAGCACTATCCACACAAATTGCAGGGAAAACGGAGCTTTTTTGATCTCTCATTGGGAGTCCAATTTAAGCCAAGTAATTCTGGGAACTACCTTAAGTACAACCTCTGCTTTGAAGGACGAGTTGACTCTTAAACCAGACTGATCCGGTTGGTCTTCCAATAGCTTGGAAGTTTCTGTTGCATTTCTGGCAGAGTAATGTGATGTGAACAGGTTAGAGAATTGTATGAATCTTTTCATCTGATTTGGGCATCGCTGAGAAGGCCAGCATTCATTGCCCATCTCTAATTGCCCTGGAGGAAGCGGTGGTGAAAAGGCTTCTTGAACTGTTGCAGTTTGTATGGTGTTTAAGAAACCAGCAATGCTGTTAAGCGCAGCTAATGTCGAGACCTTTATCCTTCAGCTTAAAGTTGAAAAAGAGAAATGCACTAAGATTTGCATTATTGGATGCTAAAATAGCTGAACATACTTTATCGATGCTGCATGTTTATCTACTGCGGTGTATATCCCTAATAAGATGGAAAGCTCTGAAACCCATTGGACGTCCAATTATTGTTGGAATAACATTGTGAAATCAGTGCATAATGCTCATGTACAACCCTGGACCCAGAAATTGTTATGTTTAATTGCTACCTTGGTCTTTGCTTTGAAAGGTCTAACTAAGAAAATCCAGGCAATTATAACTAATCATAGACTGTTGATTCCGTTCAAAAGCAGTTGTGGGTTGCTTACACGTTTCATGCTACAGGTCAATGACTCTGTTTTCTCTCTTTCTGAAGGTTTTCTGACATCAGTAACACAATGTGATGCCTAGTAAACATGCATTTGGTGCACAAAAGAACCCTTAAGGGTTGCATTTTCAGTCGGTTGACTAACATGTTGTCACATTCTAAGTCAAAAACAAGGAATAGCTTTTAGTTTGCACAGGACAAACAACTTGAGACCACCACTAAACCCCTCCCCCATTCCCGAGGGAAAGAAGTTGACTTGTAAAAGCTAAAGTCAGGAACATGTAGTGGCGAAATGGTGAAATAATGATACTTTTCAAGACTGATTACATGGCTGAGCGAATATTTAAACTCGAATTTCAGAATGACTGATAAAAGCATGCATTCCATAAAGGCTGCAGTGCAGCAATATAATGCACTTCTTGCAGACTTGGCTTAGCTCAGTGAGTAGGCATCGTTTGCCGAGTGAAATTTTCCAAGAAGCATTTTCCAGGTAAGTGAGTTCACCTCAATCTTCTTTTGCACACCATAAATTCCCCTTTCCCAGAAATCATTTCCAAATGGATGCCATCCATCTTTCACTGACTTGGTGTCTAACCTGTCCCACACTTATCCCGAAAAGTTAAAACTACTTACATTTTCCGACCGGAGTTTCTTTGCTGGGCATCCTCCATCGACTGGATGAAGCATGTAGTAAAGTCGAACCTTGCTGGCATGCTTCCGGCTCTGGAGGAAACAAAGTTATAAATCTGTAGCAACTCTGAAACAATTTTTTAAAAATACCACATCCCTCTTGGACTCCCATATTCTAATTTGCAGTCCTGAGATAGCAGTAGTTAGAATGGGGAATAATGTGAAGGACTGTGTTCGATCATGCATTTATCAACCTTAGTAAATGGGCTGTTCCCTTTCTTTCACAAGCACTCACTCACATGAGTAGGCATGGTAATCAGCTGGCCGCGGTTAGAACAACTGCATTTATTCAGCCACACTGCTGTTTTCAGGTCAGAAGAATGTTCTTTGACCATTTCTGATTTCATGGAATCCCCACAGTGCCGTTTGGCCCATCGAGTATGCACTGACCCTCCGAAAGGGCACGCCACCCAGGCCCACCTCACGATAAAACCCATCAAACCTTTTAGATACTACGGGACAATTTAACGTGGCCAATCCACCTATCCTGTACATCTTTGGATTGTAGGAGGAAACTGGAGAAGCCGGAGGAAATTCACACAGACAGTCACCCGGGTCCCTGACGCTGTGTGGCTGAAAAATGTTCTCATGGTGATTGAGGCTTGGAATGTTCTCATGGTGATTGAGGCTTGGAATATAAAAGCAGGGATGTACTTCTGAGGCTTTATAAAGCACTAGTTAGGCCCCATTTAGAATACTGTGAGCAATTTTGGGCCCCATACCTCAGGAAGGACATACTGGCACTGGAGCGGGTCCAGCAGAGATTCACACAGATGATCCCAGGAATGGTAGGCCTAACATACGATGAACGTCTGAGGATCGTGGGATTATATTCATTGGAGTTTAGGAGGTTGAGGGGAGATCTAATAGAAACGTACAAGATAATGAATGGCTTGGATAGGATGGACGTAGGGAAGTTGTTTCCATTAGCAGGGGAGACTAGGACGCGGGGGCACAGCCTTAGAATAAAAGGGAGTCACTTTAGAACAGAGATGAGGAGAAATTTCTTCAGCCAGAGAGTGGTAGGTCTGTGGAATTCATTGCCACAGAGGGCGGTGGAGGCCGGGACGTTGAGTGTCTTTAAGACAGAAATTGATAAATTCTTGATTTCTCGAGGAATTAAGGGCTATGGGGAGAGAGCGGGTAAATGGAGTTGAAATCAACCATGATTGAATGGTGGAGTGGACTCGATGGGCCGAATGGCCTTACTTCCACTCCTATGTCTTATGGTCTTATGGTCTAACCCATGCGCATATTGCTTTTCACTTCTGGGGCATTTTCGTACATAAGATGTTGTATGAATATAAATTGCTGTTGCTGTAATTAAAAATACACACTGTTCATTCATTTTTTAAACGCCTATCAGGATTTGTACAGTGAGAGATTTGCTGAAAATCATATCCTTGATTACATTTGGAATTGAAAGGCAGCAATGCTTTTCTTTGTGACCCCTGCACTGTTTAACCTCTCCCTGTCAGTTGACCCTGCCGATATTCTATAAACCAGCAGAGGTAAAGAAAAATGATGTCAACTAAAGCTGTTTGCAATGACTTGATTTTTAAAAAATTGGTTGTGCCAGTGACACTCCTGGCATGCTGAAACCTCTCGGGTGATGCTGCGAGCTTCATTTAAATTTTTCCATTTGAATTACATGGTGGCGTAGTGCTATTGTCGATGGACTAATAATCTAGAGACTCATGGTAATGTTCTGGGTTCGAATCTCAGCAGGGCAGCTGGTGAAACTTGAATTTGATAATAACCTGGAATTAAATGTCTAATGATGGCCATGAAACCATCGCCGACTGTTGTAAAAATCGACCTGGCTCACAAATGCCTTCCAGGGAAGGAAATCCGCCATCCTTATCCAGTCTGGCCTTCATGTGACCCCCACATCCACAGCAACCCGCGCAAGCCACTCAGCTCAAGGGCAATAAGGGATGGTCAATAAATGCCGGCCCTGCCAGTGACACCCACATCCCATGAATGAATTTTAAAAAAATATTGGCTGTTCAAGTTGTTTGACCAAAGTTGTTTCATTGAACTAACAAGAGACGATTGGGTCAAGCAGACTTACTATTTACTGAAAGCTAAAAGCTGCCTTCCTGTTGAGTGGATCTATTTAGCCACACGTATTCACACAAACAAAGGGCAAGCCTATGTTCATGTGGAAGGCAGGAGATATTAAATGACAAATGGGGTAATGTCACAAGACAAAAATGAGATGGTAATGGGACCAGGGAATACGCAAAGGCTGGGTTCAGGCCCGTAAATGGGAATTGCAGAAACATCACAACTGCCATTTGATAAAGCGGGGACAGAGTTCATGATTTGAAATTATTGAACTCCATTTTGAGTGTGGGAGACTGCAACGCGCGAATCAAAAGATGAGGTGCTGCTCCTCAAGCTTGCAACGAGCTTCATTCTGACAGTACAAGAAGTCGAGAACACAAAGTGAGAGTGGGGTGCAGTCTTAATGACAGGCAACTTGAAGCTAGTGGTCACAGTTGCGGACTGAACCGACATGTTCCTGAAAGTCTTCATCCAATCGGCAGTTAACGATTCTAATGAAGAGGAAACCATGTTGTGAGCTGTGATTGTTTTTTTTTAAAATACGCTCATTGAATGTGGGCATTGCTGGAAAGGCCATGTTTTATTGCTCAACCTCAATTGCCATTGAGCAGGTGGTGCTGAAATTCTTTCTGGAGCTGCATCACCCCATGAGAACAAAGCAATGGCAATATATTTTCAAGTGGGAAGGGTGCGTATTTTGGAGGGGAACTTGCAGCTGGTGGTACTTCCATGCGTTTGCTGTGGCCGACGAGGTGGATTTGGAGGTTATTATCGAAGAATCTTTGGCAAGTTACTGCAGTACATTTTGTAGATGGTATACACTTCTGCCACTGCACGCCCACTGGTGGAGGATGTGAATTTTTAAGCCAGAGGATGGATGTCAGTCATGAGGCTGCTTTCTCGTGGATGGTGCTGAGCTTCTTGAATCATGTGGGAGCTGCAAACCTCAAGGCACCTGAGAGTATTTCATCCTCACCGGGCATTTGCTTTGTAAATTCAGGAGGTGAATTACTCGCTCATAAATGCTAAATTGAAAGCGGTACAAGTAAATTGCTGTTTCGCTTGGGAGGAGTGTTCAAGACCTTGGATTGTAGGAAGAGAGGAGGGAAAAAGGCATGTCTTCTATCACCTGCAATTCATTGGAAGATGCTGTTGGAAGGGAAGGAGGTACTGGCAGTGACTGAGGAGTGGGCCAGTGTAGAGAACTTCCCTTTGAAGTGCTGAAAGGGGAGGGGGGGGGGGGGGAAAGATGTGTTTGGTGGTAACATCAGGCTGGAGGTGGTTCAGATGGGAAAAGGGTGATCCACTGAGTATAGAGAGAGGATAATGGAGTGGAGGGAGGGACAAGAGAAACCCTATCATGCTTCTGTGAAGGAGGGGGCAGAGATGAGAGCAAGGCGTGTGAAATGGACACATGGAGGACTCTCTCAATCATGGAGCAGGGAAATGATCAATTGAGGAAAAAGGAAGACTTACGAAACTTACGCTCGGCGAAAAATTGGCAGCTTTCAAAAAGACAACTTTTCATTTTGAGGGTATTGCTGGTTAACTTGGGTGATGCTGACGTGCCCGATGGTCAGTGCTCTTTTATTTCATTTTCAACAGAGAACCCAAGGTTCAGACAGTAGCGGTTGCTTGTAACTGGCAGGTAAAATTGCACTCAAAGCTATTGCTTTCACCCACCCCACAACACACCTTCCACCAATCGAAAGTTGCCTTTGCAAATGCATCAATCTTACCCATTAAAATTCAGGATGAAACAAAACACGTACAGGAGAGCTTGTTTGCGATAATCCTTTGATATTCCCAGACAGTTTGCTGCCTCTTATCATAAATAACATTTCATTTAGTTCACTCTGATAAAAAAGCGTGATCAACACAAATCCATTCTCAACGAAGCAAATTGTGAAAATTGTAAGCGTAACACAAAGTTTATTTCATGTTTCGCGGCTTAAAGGATTTGTCATTCTTGTGTTGCAGAGTAATGCAAGGGTAGATTATAGGATTGCGAATGCATTATCCTGAATGTCTCAATAATAGTACAAAAAGGATAAACTGAGATGTTTTTGATCAGACTCACAATCAGTGATGACTCGGTGCACAGAAATTCACAATCAGAGGTCCTACATCATTCTTATAACAGACTGTGTCATCTCCATCTAGAGTGCTGTTAACTCACAAAATTATAACACCTGTAAGCATAAATTTATTAAAATCATTCTGTATCATTTTGGGACATACGTTACTGTCAAATAGATAGGTTTTTGACAGCTGGCACAGGCATAATGGGCACAATGCCTTAAAACTCGATAAATCTCTGGCACTTGAAATGAAATGAAATGAAAATGAAAATTCCTTATTGTCACAAGTAGGCTTCAAATGAAGTTACTGTAAAAAGCCCCTAGTCGCCACATTCCTGTTCGGGGAGGCTGTTCCCATTATTTGTGCTCAAATGCTCCCACAGCAACTTCAGGCAAGGATGCAGATGTGTGAATAAATGCCTAAATCAAAGAAAGTGGCAAAGAGTTCCATTGCTCTGCTGTTAGAATGTATGAGCTCGAAGCAGCAGTTGGACCATTCAGCCTCTGCAACCTGCTCCTCCATTCAATAAGGCTATAGCAGATCCACATTTCCACCTGCTCCCGATAATCTTCAACTGTGCAAAAAAAAAAACAGCATTGCAGTGCTTGGCCCATCATGTAAACACATAGCGTGGCGTGAAGTTACTGTATTTGTGCAGTCAATCGCAAATAAAACCACAGCAAGGTACCTCAGTGGATTTTAACAACATTTGTTTTTTACTGCCAAATGACATGTTTTGGTTGTTCTGGAGACATTTCTTTAAAAATTGAAGCCTACTGATTATATCTTCTTTTTTTCAGTGATTCTAATTTTTCCTCCCTCTCTATTTCATTGCCTGTATCTGATTACAGATTGAATTCACTATTCTCAGTTATTTTTCTCAGTTCCGACCTTTGCTGGTTATTTCAGAATCTTTCATTTTGATTGGTTAAAGAGGTACACAGCCGCTTGCATTTTCACACAGATTTTAGATATCTCACAGGGAACACACAGCATTTGCATGTCACACTCCCAACTTGTTGAACAAGTTGTGTTACAGCCAATGAAACACTTCTGAAATGTAGTCACTGTTGTAATGTGGCACATGTGGTTGCCAAGCTTCCTGCAGTAAAAATTTTTATTGGAAGAGCATTCATTGGTAATTTCCGTGATTGTTTTAGATAATTATGGCAAAAAAAAGATTATTTAACTACAAAGAAGCGAGGTCTTGAATGTGAAAAACAGCACTTAAGGCTATAGCTTCATAGCTCATCAGATTAAGGTGCGGGGGTGGGGGAGTGGTGGTTAGGTTAGGCAAAGATATGCTGGGTAATCCCTCTTGTAAATTCTCACGTCAGGGTTTAGCTGGTAAGTGCTGTAAAGAGGGGGTGTATTCCTTTGCTCCGCTCCTTTTACACAGGGCAGCACAGTAGCACGGTGGTTAGCACAGTTGCGTCGAGCTCCAGTATGCCAGGTTCGATTCTCAGCTTGGGTCACTGTCTGTGCGGAGTCTGCATGCTCTCCCTGTGTCTTCGTGGGTTTCCTCCGGGTGCTCCAGTTTCTCCCACAGTCCAAAGATGTGCAGGGCAGGTGGATTGGCCATAATAAGTTACCCTTAGTGTTCAAAAAAAGGTTAATCGGTTATTGGGATAGGGTGGAGGTGTGGGCTTAAGTCGGGTGCTCTTTCCAAGAGCCGGTGCAGACTCGATGGGCCAAATGGCCTCCTTCTGCACTGGAAGTTCTGTGATTCTATGTAAATTCTGTGACTTCACTGCTGAAGCCACAGACCTGCTTCAATTTTCTCAGTCCCACCCAGCATCAGTCAGGAAGGTGAACAGGCGTTTTGGAATTTAAGCGCAGTAAGTCACTACCGAGCGGAGATCTGCCACTGAATGGCACTCCGAGGATGTTACAGGTCAATGTTACATATCTATGGCCGGAATGCCGGTTACCCTTGCTTATTGAATATCCACTTATTTACTGTATTTGAACGGGTCAGGATTGTATAATTCAGGTAAAACGCAAGCAAACAAGTAAGTCAGACTTTTTTTGAGACATTGAAATTTCAAAAATAATAAATAGCACATCCATTTTGTCTATCTTACAGTAAAATATTTATCACCCAGGATACACAGGGAATGGATGATTCTGGCTCAACAAAAATGCGAGTTAATTACCAATGGACTGCAGGGCAATGGGTGTAGCATAAACTGATATGCACCTACTCGGGAAGTAATGTATTCTTTTTATTTCCAATCTTTAACAGTACATCAAAACATCAATTAAAGTAGAAAATAATTCTGCATGAATTATTTCCAATTCGCATGAGGGGAACATAAGGCATACCGGTTCAGAGATAATCCTGTTTGTTAGAGTGCCAGATAACACAAAATTTACTGTATGTTTATTTTTAGAGACAGACGACGCCAAGGACCCGGGGTCGATCCCGGCCCCAGGTCATTGTCCGTGTGGAGCTTGCAGATTCTCCTGTGTCACCCCCACAACCCAAAGATGGCCAGGTAGGTAGATCGGCCACACTGAATTACCCCTTAATTGGAAAAAAATGTTTAAAGCATTTTTTTTAAGGACATGTGCATTGCTCGCAGAAGTCAGCATTAATCCCCTGTGCTCAGCTGCTTGAGAAGGTAGTCCTTCAGTGCACGAGATAAAAGTTTTGCGCCTCCCTCCCGCCTCCCCCATCCATCACCAAAGTGCTTTTCTGGAAGGAGTTCTAGCATTTTGATCCAGTGATGATGAAGGAACAGTGATATATGTCTAAAACAGAGCGATGTGCAACTTGGAAGGAAGCTTAGAGTTGGTGGTGCTTCCATGCACCTGCTGCCTTTATTCTTCAAGGTGATAGAGATGACAGGCTTGGCAGTTGCTGTTGCCTATGCATTATTTAGGGTCCATGTAAAAGGATGAAAAGTACTTGTACATTAGACAGGTTTCCAGCACACCCGCAAGGTAGATTTTTCTGTTCTATTTATTTGAAATTAAATTCCCAGTTGCTGCAGCATGAGTCACATATGGAATAAAAACACTGTGGGATGAGTCAGCCATACATGTACAACTCCACACACATTTTGAAGGAACTAGATTCTCTCACTGTTATTGTGGAAGACAATTGCAAATTAGTGACAGGATCTTCAGCCCAAATTACTTGATTGTTATATAAAGAACAATACAGCACAGGAACAGGCCCTTCAAGTCTGCGCTGATATAGACCAACCGCCTGTACCTTCTATACCCAGTCTGTTCATGTGCCTATCCAGATAAGCCTTAAAGGTCGCTAAGAAATCTGCCTCAACCACCTCACTTGGCAGTGCATTCCAGGCCACCACCACCCTCTGTGTAAAAATCTTCCCCCGCACGTCTCCACTGAACCTTTCTCTCCTCACCTTGAACTTGTGCACCCTTGTAAGTATCATTTCTGCCCTGAGAAAAAGCCTCCAACTGTTCACCTTATCTATCGGGGCAGCAGGGTAGCATGATGGTTAGCATAAATGCTTCACAGCTCCAGGGTCCCAGGTTCGATTCCCGGCTGGGTCACTGTCTGTGTGGAGTCTGCACGTCCTCCCCCTGTGTGCGTGGGTTTCCTCCGGGTGCTCCGGTTTCCTCCCACAGTCCAAAGATGTGCGGGTTAGGTGGATTGGCCATGCTAAATTGCCCGTAGTGTCCTAATAAAAGTAAGGTTAAGGGGGGGGTTGTTGGGTTACGGGTATAGGGTGGATACGTGGGTTTGAGTAGGGTGATCATGGCTCGGCACAACATTGAGGGCCGAAGGGCCTGTTCTGTGCTGTACTGTTCTATGTTCTATGTTCTATATACTAATAATTTTATAAACTTCTATCAGTTCGCCCCTCAGCCTCCATCTCGCCCGGGAGAACAATCCCAATTTATTCAATCTCTCCTCATAGCCAATACCCTCATGTTTCTGTAGAAGCATAATAGTTTTTGATGTTCAAAGTCAGAAAAACACCAGCATCATTTGAAAGTGTGGATTGTAGTGATCTCTGTATGTAGTAATACATGATCGGACTATGTTGAGCAAGTACAGGCAATTGAACACTAGATGGCCACACTATCAGGACCTACATAAACGTTTTCCCACTCTTTCACAGAATCACAGAATTTACAGGGCAGAAGGAGGCCATTCGGCCCATCAAGTCTGCAATGGAGTGTGTCAGGATTGCAGAGAGAACAGAAGTGAGAAAGCTAGAGAGAAGAAGTTATTAGTTATCAGAGTATTGTATCATATAATTTAATAAGTTTATTCTACAGTTGTTTGTTTGTTTTACTAGTTCAGTATTAAGTAAAATGGACTCACGAGATTATGTTATATAACTCAATAAATTAGTTTATCATCACTGCAAGACTATGGCTATATTTCAACAACTCGGCTAGATGAAAAAGTAATATATATATTACACATCGTAATATAACATGGATGACTTCTGAGCAAGTAAAGACAAGAGATAGGGGGCCTGTTCCAGCAATCAGTCTCACACTCCACGTGATTTGTGTCACAGTTTAACCTCCATCCTAGCATAAAGCACAATAGTAAAACTTCCTCAGCCGGGCATCTGGAATCTTTGTAAATTGAAACATCAATGTTTTCGCTCAAGAGAAGAGGGAGCCAAACTCTTTCTCAATCTTTGAAAGACCTACCCGGATGGAATGGAATGCAAAGCCAGCAGCATGACTCTGATCCAGGAAGGTGACGTTCGGAAACTGGTATCTGTAGTTTTACTTTTAAAATACAATGTAGTGTACGAAATGACCCAAACTGTTGTGATATTATAACAATACTCTCATCATGTCGAGTTTTTGTTATATTTTTGTGATTATAATATATCTTCCCTGTACAATAGAAACACAATGGCTTTGGTCTGGAACCTGCAGTGGATTAGAATCCAGTTAAAAAATCACAGAGGACTACGGCGCTTAAAATTAAATCCAATTAATTGGTCACTTCAACAATCTGTGACACATGGGTCTTAAATTGTGCCAAATATCCAATATTGAAGCAGCCCACGACTAATGTGCTTTTCCATGATACCAAACAAGATGGCCAGCCAATATATTATTGCCCTTTTGGGGTGACCACCAAAGGCTAAGGTCACTCCTGTTGGGTCATAATACTTAGAATTGATAATCGCCCCATTGAGCAACACCATCCTTTTAATGGCTGCAACATTCTATTATATTGACAAAGATTAACTCAGCAACTGAAAGTTCCTTTTTTGAATGGATTAGCTGTCCATCTCACTATTAATAAGCCCATTTGTAAAATAGGACTCGAAAGGGTAGGTAGTCTTCTGAGTTGTGTTCTGAAAACTAAAACCTGAAGATATTTTCATACATTGTCCTGTCCAGGAGATAGGAAGAAAGGTGTGTGTGTATATATATATACACATATCGTCATCAGCCTGGTCACTTTTTATTTCTTTAAAAGGGACAAATGATGGAACTCGTAAAATGGTCACACTGACCACACGATGGTAGTTCTGGATGTTTCTGAGCAGTTTAAACATGGAGAAAGGCTACCATATCAAACCTTTGGAATATACAGTTCTTGGATTGTGTAAACATTCCAGCCACGCCAACACAATGGATTCACAGACAAGATGCCTGCCCCAGCAGGCTATGGACAAAGGTCATTTTTGTGACTCATCTCCAGCATTGTGATAATGGTTCTTCAGTTACCTGCTCAAAAGACAATGGGTTTTAACAAGGGGCCTCATGAGCTGAATCGTTTGACCCAAAACCACCTTGCCACATGAACAAGACTTCAGCTGTTTGAATTCCTTTGATTATATGGCCTTTGAACTTTTCTCTTCATTTGCTGCTTGACCTCTAAAGCCTCTAAAGAGAACTGGACTTTAGGCTGGCATCCTGCCTGTGACCTCCAGCTCTCTCCAAGTCTGATTTCCATAAAATAACTCTACAGTTCAACAACAGAGTGAAATAATTTTCAGGATACAAGAATACTTTGCTGCACCTTCAACGGACCCAAACTACAATCGAGCTCCTTGAACCAAAACCAGGAATTCTGTCAAAGTCAGCTGGACTTTGACTTACAGGACTTGCATGAAACCTTAATATATTTCTATTGTTGGCTTTGCCCTGAACCCTTTTTTTTCCCTTATCCCTCTTTTATTGTGTAAATGCAAAAGAGGTAAACACTGCAAAACTCTTCCCACGGTTTGTGGGTGTGTAAAATAAACCAACCTTCTCACTTTGCCGTACCTTTAGTTTGCTGTGGAGTTATTAATAGAGGATTGGAACACTCCAAAATATGCATCCCTTATTTTTTATTTTTCTTTCCTTTTTATAAATTTTATAAGTACCCAATTATAATTCTTCCAATTAAGGTGCAATTTGGCATGGCCAATCCACCTAACCGGCACGCCTTTGGGTTGTGGGGGTGAAACCCACGCAGGCACAGGGAGAATGTGCAAACTCCACATGGACAGTGACCCAGGGCCGGGATTCGAACCCGGGACCTCAACGCAGCAGTCCCAGTGCTAACCACTGCGCCACTGCCCCTAAACAATGGACCCCTTATTAATGGGGAATCAAAATTTGAAAACACCTTTCTGTTTACGGATAGGAAGTGAGTGGAGAAATCAGGACTGTTTTAATTAAACCCCCTCCTGTCCATAATGACATATACCTGAACTCTTCATCATGTTATTTATTACCTTTTGACACAGGCTGATAGATCAAGTCGATTGAATGGGCTTGTACTGTTCAGATTTTATTGTTTTCATGTGTTGAAGTAACATACTACTTCAAGACATTCAGTATATATATGTCATTTTCTGCATGACGCAGAGCAAGATGTTTATTTTCATTCCACTGAGACACACAACATTCCTTCAATTATTAGACTTCCTGACAAAAACCTAAAACTAATTATGATTTACGCCAATCAAAACTCATTGCAGCAAACTCATGGGGAGCTGGCAAAATGCTTCCTTTTGAGTAACTGAGATAGTCTATAATGTTACACTTGAACATCTGTCGCAACCATGAAATTATATTATAACAGCTTTGTACTATAACTGGTTTTTTTACTAGTTACAGGCAAGTAATTGATATAATCTTAAAATAGTTGCAGGCAATATTTGTGAGAAGAATGACCGATCAATAAATGTCTTTATTCTTAAATTATTGATCTCTTCGATTGAATTTTACATCAGAATAGAGTGATATTTCTTTTGCAACCTTCTCAAACAGCATATTAACATTGACATTTCCAAAGTACTAAAAAATACCGAGGAGGGAATAAACTGAACCTTTTGATAGATGCGAAATGACAATGGCAATTTAACCCATGTAGCAGAGATTTATGGTGGTTTATTTAAAATGGAATGAAGTTGCTCCCTGTATTGCCTTTTTCTTCACCAGGGGGCCCAATGGTTGAGTAACCATCAAATTGCTGTTGACTTGCTTCACTGCATCAGAAAGGGGACATTGCCAGAAGAGGGAGGCTTAGAGGTAAGCTTCCTTCGCAAAAGCATTGTTTCTGCTTCATTATGCATTCATCAGCAACCAAGCACCTGTATCAAGAACACTCGTGTCTGATCTGGTACTGAACAACTGCAGCTTTGATCTAGTACTGAAAAACTGCAGTTTAAAGCTCTTGTCCACAGTCTCAGACTCCCCTCAGACTCAGGGACTCCTTCAGCATTAGCATCATATTAATATTTCCTAAGGTGATTTCCTTCCTGCTATTTTGCTCAAATTATTTTGTGCTGTAAATTAATTCCTTTAGAAATGGGTGTATGTGGGGTGTGGGTGTGTGTGTGTGTGTGTTGGTTTGGGGGGGGGGGGGGGGGGGGGGGGGGAGCTGTGTGGTTGAGATTGCTGGATTGATTTTTCTATTTCACAAAGGTATCTGAATTTGTTTTGCCCGAAGGGATGGTTGGGGCAGGGAAGAAGTTCAAGTTAAGAAGCGATAGAAGGATTAAGTGTATGCATTTGGGGATTACTGAGATAGTGAGATTTCAGTGCTGACCTATGACAGTTGTTAAATTTCAGTGCTGACGGAAACATTGCTTAAAGACGGACAGGAATGGCAGCTCAAAATTCTTGTTTGCAGGGTTTTGAGACGAGATCGAGAAGGGAATAAAAAGGAAAGGCAGGTGTGTGGAAACTTTGGTTAGGGAAGCAATTCTAGCTGTGAGGAAGGATGCTGTGTTGGGAGGATGATGAATTGAGGCCGTATGGATTGAGCTGACAAACACAGTCACACTACTGGGACTGTAGTCTAGACACAACAGTCAGGTGGAGAACGAAGAGCAAATGTGCAGACAAATCTCTGACAAGTACAAAAAAACAGCGTGGTAAGCAATAGTTGGAGGATTTTAACACCCCGATATTAACTGAGATAGTTTTAGTGTCAAAGGAATAGAGGGAACAGAATTCTTAAGGTGAATTCAGGAGAACCTTGTGGCCAGCGTGTAGCAAGTTCAACAAAAGAGGGCACAGTTCTAGACTTAGGGTCGAACTTCCTGGCCGTTCACGCTGGTGGGATCTTTCAGTCCTGCTGACGGCCCCCCCCCCCCACCACCACCGCAGTGGCATGGCGCGCATTTAATGGGAAATCCGGTTGGCAATGGCGCACCCAGAAGATCCCGCCGCTGGCCAATGGCGGGCCCAGAAGATCCCGCCGCTGGCCAATGGCGGGCACCTCCACAAAACACACAATTGGCCAGGTGGAAGGAATGACAGAGGAAGAGAATTTTGGTGGCAGAGATCAGAATTCGGCTAGTCTTAACATAATTATGGAAAGCACAAAGATAAAACAGGAGTTAAAATTCGAAATTGGGACAAGGCCAATTTTACTAAGCTGAGAAGTGATTCAGCAAAAGTTGACTGGAAACAGCTATTTAAAGGTAAATCAGTGTCAGAGCAGTGGGAGGCATTCAAAGGGGATCATTCAGCGTGTTCGTAGTCAACGGGTGGAATTCTCCGCATGGCCCGACGCCGTTGTGAAACCCGGAGGAGGTTCACAACGGTGTCAGAAGTCTCTCCCGACCCCCTATTCTCCCCTCCCCGGGGGGATAGGAGGGTTGTACCGGGAAACTCGGCCACCGGGCCTTGTCCCTGGCTTCAAGGCCCAGCGCGCCAAGAATGACGCCGCGGCGGCGCCTAATGACGTTAGCCGCGCATGCATGGGTTGGGCAGCTCAAACCCGCGCATGCGAGGTTGCCATCTTTCCCCTCAGCCGCCCTGCAAGACATGGTGGCTTGATCTTGCGGGGCGGCGGTGGTGAAAGAGTGCGTCCCCTCGAGACGCCGGCCCGACAATCGGTGGGCACCGATCGTGGGCCCGTTCCCTCCCGAGCACGGTCGTGATGCTCGATCCCCGATCCACCCCCCACAGGCCCCACACTTACCTGGTGCGCCATGTTCACGACGGCAGCGACCAGGTGTGGTTGCCGCCGTCGTGAACAGGTCGGGAGCGGCAGGCCGCTCGGCCCATCCGGGCCGGAGAATCGCTCCCCGCCGTGAAAACCTTTCTCCGAGCGGCGTGTCGCAAAACCGGACACGCCATTTTGGGGGGGGGGGTGGGAGAATAGCGGGAGGTGCGGGAGTGGACCTCCCGCTATTCTCCCACCCATCGTGGTTGCGGAGAATCGCGCCCAACATGTTCCCAAAAAGCAAAAGGGTGCGATGGTGCCCTCTGGATGTCAAGGAATGTGTAGGGTAAGATAAAGCAGAAAAAGAAAGCTCATGTCAGGCACCCAGAATGAAATATGACAGAAAGCGGAGAAGAATATATCAAGAGGAAGGGTAAAATCAAAATGGAAATTAGGAAAGCAAAGAGAGAGCATGAAAGTATATTGGCAAGAAAATCAAGACGAACCCAAAGATGTTTTATCAATATTTTAAGAGTAAGAGGATAACCAAGGAAAGAGTAGGGCCCATAAAAGACCAAAAGGTTAACTGGCGCATGGAGTCAGAGGATGCGAGTATGGTTCATAATGAATATTTTGCATATTTCACAAAGGAGAGGGACAATGCAGACACTGGTGAAAGATGAGATCTTAGATGTGAAAAACGTAGGGAAAGGAAAAAATGTTAAGGAAAATTGCATCCCTCGTAGTGGACAAACCACCAGGGCCGGTTACCCCAGGCTGTTAAAAGAAACCAGCGAGGAAATTGGTGAGGGTTTAACTGTAATTTTCCAACCCTCACCGATACAGGTGAGGTGTCGGAAAGTTGGACGTTAGTTAATGTTGTACCTTTGTTTAAAAAGAGTGAGATAGACCGAATCTTTACAGGCCAGTCAGTCTGACCTTCGTAAGGGGCATATTATTGGAATCAATTCTGAGGGACATAATGCACTGTTAGAAGAAAGGCATGGATTAATCAAGGACAGTCACCATGGATTAGTTAAGGGAAGGTTGTGTCTCACTGATTTGATTGAATTCTTTGAGGAAGTAATGAGAAGGATTGATGAGAGTAGTGATGTTGGCATGGTCTGCATGGATTTTGGAAAGACTATTTTTGACAAGGTCCCATATGACTGGCTGGTTGAAAAAAATAAAAGCTCATGGGACCAAGGGGAATCGAGCAATTTTTGGATACAAAATTGTCTAAGTCAATGAATCAAAGGGTAATGGTATGCTTTTGTGACTGAGAGGCGGTTTTCAGTGGGGTTCCGCAGGGGTCAGTACAAGGTCCATTGCTTTTTTGGGGGGTATATATTAATGATCTGGATGTAAATGGAAGGGAAATAGTCAGGAAGTTTGCAGGCAACCCAAATATTGGTTGTGCAGTAGATAGCAAGGAGTCATCAATCGACTGATCGGGTGGGCAGAAAAGTGGCAAATGGAATTCAGCCCAGAAAAGTGTGAGGTGATAGATTTGAGGAGGTAAAACAAGACAAGGATTACATAATAAGTGGGAGGATATTAAGAAGGTGTCTGACGGGGGAGGGTACGCGGCTTCCCTCTCAACAGGAAATCAGGTACCGGGTTCAACTCTTTCGGTGGAACCACCTCGTGCTGTCAAACGGAAGGGGTACAACACACCCGCTGGAACGGTGTGAGACCTTTTATTTCTCCCTTTAGTTGCTAGAGAAAGTGTGTTCGGCCGCAGGAACGTGGACACTATGCTAGGATAAGCCAACACTGAAGACTCGGAGCCTGTCCACAGATCCCTGAAAGTACAAGGACAGGTTGGTAAGATGGTTAAGAAGGGGTTTAGACTCCTTTCATTTCTTAGCTAAGGCATAGAATTGAATATAAGAGCTGCGAGGTTACGCTCAAACCATACAAAACATTAGTTAGGCCACAACTGAAGAACTGCGGTCACCTTACCACAGAAAAGATGTAATTGAATTAGAGAGGGTACAGAGGAGATTCACAAGGATGCTGCCAGGTCAGGTGAATTGCAGATGAGAGAAAGATAGGATAGGGTGGGGTTGCTCTCCTTGAAGGGAGACCTGATGGAGAGGCACAAAATTGTGAGGGACCTGGATAGAGTGGATGGGAAGGGCCTCTTTACTTTAGCAGAGAGGTCAGTGACGAGGAGGTCATAGATTTAAAGTGATTGGTAGAAAGGTTAGAAGGGAGATGAGGAAAAAGATGAGGGGAGACACGGTGACACAGTCGTTAGCACTGCTGCCTCACAGCTCCAGGGACCCGGGTTCAATTCCGGCCTTGGGTGATTCTGTGCGAGTCTGCATGTTCTCCCCGTGTCTGTTCAGGTTTCCTCCCACAGTCCAAAGATGTGCAGGTTCGGTGGATTGGCCATGATTAATTGCCCTTTTGTGTTCAAAAGATTAGGTTGGGTTACTGGGTTTACAGGGATAGAGTGGAGTGGGATTTAGTGGGGTGCTCTTTCCAAGGGTCAGTGCAGACTTGATGGGCCGAATGGTCTCCTTTTGCACTGTAAATATTATGATTCTATGAAAAACATTTTTCACCCCGAGGGCTATGGGGGGGGGGGGGGGGGGGGGGGGGGGGGGGGGAAGGGGGGCTATTGTTGCAGAAAGCCACAATTCATTTTAAAGGTGTCTGGATCTGCACATCAAGTGCAGTAACCTGTATGGCTGCGGACCAAATACTGGGATGTGGGAATGTGGGATTAAGCTGGATGGCTCATTTTTCAGCCAGGCCAGACATGATGGGCCGAGTGACCTCCGCCTGTGCCGAAAGCTTTCTCCAAATCAATCAAGCATGATCTCATTGAATAGCAGCAGGACAAGGTGGAGAGGCTAAATAGCGTCTTCCTGACCCCATGCATGTCCTCTGAATATTCACTTTTGGAAGAGGAAAGCTCACTGGGTCTTGTTAATTTTTTGTCTCGCCTTCGTGCACTTGCAATTACACCAACTGCTTCCAGCCACACGCAGTGGGCTCTCTGGGCATTGGCACCGTGGACTGGCTTGTGGTCAAAAATGCGAAAGCGACTGGACCTCCATTCTTGTGTATTTGTGTCGGTTCCACTCACACTTCCTGTACTCCTGAATCAGGAAAGGTTAGTCAGTTTTAAAATCAGACCAAGGAATATGTTCAGCTGAATAAAATAGATTGAGCACCAGTTGGTTGCTTGCTGCCATTGCAACATGACAGCGCAATGACAGAAAATTAAGCAGATGAAGAAAACCATTCACTCACAGCCTGCCTGTCACATTTACCGTTTCAGACAATGCTATCATAACTTAATATTTTATAACAAGAATTACATTAGGTCACCGGATTCTGAGAAATCAGATGGAGTGTTGAGGTTTAGATTTCTGCAGCTCGTGCATACTACAGACTAGGAGCACAGGAGCATAGTGGTTAGCACAATTGCTTCACAGCTCCAGGGTCCCAGGTTCGATTCCAGGCTTGGGTCACTGTCTGTGCAGAGTCTGCACGTTTTCCCAGTGTGTGCGTGGGTTTCCTCCGGGTGCTCCAATTTCCTCCCACAGTCCAAGGATGTGCAGGTTAGGTGGATTGGCCATGCTAAGTTGCCCGTAGTGTTGGATGGGGTTACTGGGTTATGGGGACAGGGTGGGATGTGGGCTTGGGTAGGGTGCTCTTACCAAGAGCCAGTGCAGACTCAATGGGCCGAATGGCCTCCTCCGGCACTGTAAATTCTATGGTTCTATGAGTGCCAGATGGTGCAAAAAGAGGGATCTGGTAATGTGCCATACAACAGGCGCTTTTTAAAAGCATTATCAGTGGGCAACTAAAGGTTATTGCCTGCATGCACCTTTATTAGGTGGGAGAAAAGCACAACTCTACACATGGGTCTCAAACGTAGTCTCGAATGCTCCTCGCCCGCCTATTACCGTCAGGTAAATGGTGGGAAGAATTTACGGAGAAGACCTGAATGAGTGTCAAACTCTTGGTATCTACCCAAGCATTGATTTGGTTCCCTGGATCATTAAGTGTGAGCTTCCGGTGGGCTCTCCATTATCAAGAGGGAGCTGGTTGGTGCAAAAGAGTGAGCTGCCTGCTACGTTACAGCAGCAGCAGTGGCAGCAATGTAGCCTGAAGAGTAAGATACTCCCATGCATTGCCTCCAACAGTAGGTGAGTTTAAGGTGGAGATCATCAACCCCAGTTGGGGTAGAGGCTTGGGGCTTGACCTCACCGACCCGGTCTTCCTAATTTTGGAGCAGGATTGCAGAGAAACATCTCCCCCAATATCCAATCCAAGAAAGCTGATCAGCATACGGACAAAAGCGGATAGGAAAATACTTTCCCTTCAACGCAACCCACCATAATTGCGATACCTTGCATGTCACAGTATTTACAAATCGCGAGCTCCCAAAAAAGCCATACAGTCTGAAAGAAGAGAAATGTGGGAATGGGGGAGCCTTTCCTGACCATCAGAAATAGAACACAGAAAGCAGCCCGAGTTTATTAAAAGATACGAGAAGTTGAACCTGACCAGATTTTTCCAGAGCTACTCTGCAGTGTTTACACAATGCTGGATAAGTGTGCACGAGCTTCACCATTGAGAGATTAACTGAGTTGCAGCTTGATGCAAAATCTGCAGTCTAATTAGACCATGTAGCAGCTCTAACATTGGGATGTATTCTTTAGAAATACAGGATTTTTCTTGTTCAGGTTTATTCGCATGAAGACTGGTAAATTAAAAATATACTTAAAGATACTTGCAGCCAGCTTCATGTTGAATTTTGTAACGTTTTGTGTGCAAGCACTCCAACCCAGACCACAAAAATCTGACACCCCAATGCAGTACTGAGAAAACGCTGCCCTGTCAGATGAGATATCAAAACCGAGAACATATCAGCTCTCAGGTGAATGCAAGAGATCCCAGAAGGCTCCATTTTTTAAAAAAAGATGCAAAATAACAAAACCACCACAAAAGCTGCAGACAATGGATATCTGACATTAAAACAGGAAATGCTGGAAATACTCAGGAAGCCGAGTATTCTCTGTGAAGAGAAAACACAGTTAACACTTCAGGTCGATGACCGCCCTCTCATTACTGCTCTTAGATCATCAACTCACTCTCTGCACGCCTTCAATATATTGTCTGGATGGCCATTCAACCTCGACGGGCCAGAATCTCTGCTGTACTCGATGAGAGAAAGACAGAAAGGAATGTATTAATGTAAGAGGGAGTTATCGTTAGCTGTGAACAGACAGACCAATCGTCATCTTCATTGTCGCACTGTGAAAGAAATTTCTGAAGTCCACCTCAAGTCAGAAAACTGTGGTCAGTATTTGATTTTGTATGCCAGCAGACTGAACTCATTTCAACTGAACAGGAGCAAGGGAGTTCTCCCAAAGTGCAGATAAATATTTATCACTCATTCAACATCACTAAAACAGATTAGCTGGACTTTTAGCTCTCTTGTGAGACTCTGTTGTGTGTGGATTGGCTGTCTTGCTTCTCCAAGACTGTGACTACAAATGAAAAGTACCTTTTTGGCTGTGTTGGATGAGGGAGGCTCCAACGTCGTGAATGGCATTATCTGAATGCAAGTTCATTCTTTTTATCGTCTTCACATTTCGGAAAGAATATGTCTGTTTGGGTAGATTAATTAGCATCTGGCACAGATGCAAAAATTGTGCAGGTTAAGGCAGTGGGGATTTGAAATAATTCTGTGCTATACAAAACAAAACATAATTTTTCTGAAGAACTGTTCTTTTCCAATTATTTTTATGTCTTATTGTTTTGAGGATCGACGAGGTGGACCAGTTAAAAAGCATCAAGAGACAAGTGAATGCGTCGTTGAAGAGAGATGGGCTTTTGGAATATGCCAGTAAAGTTGTTATTGATGTTGATCTTTGAAAGCTTAATGGACTTATCATTCCCCAAAAGTTCTGATATTGTAAATCAAAAATGAATGGGAATGGAAATTATTCAATTCATTCCAAAGATGGCATAAAACAATGGTGCAAAGGAGCAGCACAGTGGTTAGCACTGCTGCCTCACAGCGCCAGAGACCTGGGTTCAATTCAGACCTTCGGTGACTGTCTGTGTGAAGTTTGCACGTTCTCCATGAGTTACACGGTGCTCCTGTTTCCTCCCACAGTCCAAACATGTGCATGTTCGGTGGACTGGCCATGCTAAGATTGCCCCTTAATGTCCAACAATGTGCAAGTTCGGCGGATCCGCCAGGCTAAAGTTGCTCCATGGTGTCCAACGATGTGCGGGTTAGGTCGGGTTGTAGGAATGAGGCAAGTGAGTGGGCCTAGGTGGGGTGCTCTTTCTGAAGGTTGGTGCAGACTCGATGGGCTGAATGGCCCTCTCCTGCACTGTCGTGATTCTATGGAAATGGAAAACACTAAGTCAAAAAGTCTGCATTTCCACTGGCTGCCCAACCATTGGAGTTAAAATTGCTGAGTGCGGGCTTTGGCATTTACTGAACATGATTGACAAAGTGTCATCAAATCCATCGATCTCAGAATACTCCAGTTTCTTATCAGCTTTGGGTTTGCTGTGTTTTCTCTCTGACATTACAAGCAATGATTTGGGATATGATTTTATCGTAAGGGGTGAACTTTTCATTGTGCGAGGATATCTTAGCTCGAATTCATGTGCATTGCAGCTATTCTGCACTGAACCTTAACATATGATTGTTCATTACATTTTGCTCCATGTTAAATGTGTTCCTTTTTTCCCGTTACATTTGATTTTTATTCTTTCCTTCAGTATACACCACCACCAAATAATAGAGGGTGTGAAACTGCTCTCTTTTGACACCTCTGCCTGTGTGAACTGGTTGCCATGATGTGGGGATGCCGTCGTTGGACTGGGGTGAGCACAGTCAGAAGTCTTACAACACCAGGTTAAAGTCCAACAGGTTTGTTTCAAACACTAGCTTTCGGAGCACTGCACCTGAGGAAGGAGCAGTGCTCCGAAAGCTAGTGTTTGAAACAAACCTGTCGGACTTTAACCTGGTGTTGTAAGACTTCTTTATTGTGTGTGAACTGGAGTATTCCACAATAAATTGCACAAAAAGGTCACTCCCGAAACACTTGGCCTTAACAGTAAAATTAGATGGAACTTGCTGCGTCTGTGCATTCAAAGATTGAAGACATTTCCTGCTCACGACACACCAGATTGGGTCATGTGAGCCCAAGACCCTGGCCTGAATTATCCAGTTCCCCCAGCTCTCACGGTGGGTTTTCCAGTGGCGGAGTCAGCTCTCCATTGACCGCTGGCAGGATCTTACAGTCCCGCAGAAGTCAGTGGTCATTTGCGTTGCTCGCTCGCCGCACCACCAGGGAACCCACCTCGGGGGATTGCCGTCAGCAAAACCGAAAATCCCACCGGCGAGAAGGGCTGGAAAATCCCAGTCCTTGTCTGACATAATAACCCAGCATACTAATGTACAAATGACCTATTGGAATGGTATTATTAGAAGGAGGCTGTTCAATACATCATATCACAACCAGAAATTTGACTGAGCGAGCCAATTCATCTCACTCCCCAAAACATTCCCTGTCTCTCTGTAAACCTTTACACATTTGAGTATTCATCCAATGCCACTTTGCTTATGTGGAATCCACCAAACTTTAGGGCAGTGTATTCTAGATGTGAACAATCTACCGTGCAAAACAAATTGCTCATTTTGCCTCTGCTTATTTTTCAGAAATCAGTGTGCTCCCCCTGTTACCGACACTTTTACTACTGGGAATAATTGCTTCTTATTTATTCTATCAAAACCTCGCATGACTTTGAACACCTCCATAAAATCTCCTCTTAATCCTCTCTGTTTTGAGATGGACAATCCCAACTTCACCAGCCTCCCCACATCACTGAAGCCCCTCATCTCTTGGCCAGCCAGTAAGTCTCTTCCACACACTCTCCAAGACATTCTTCCCAAGGTATGAGGGCCAGAAGGGGACACAGCTCTCTAGCTGCGTTTTGAACTCTTACTTGCATTTCCAAGTCCCATACCATCTGCAAATTCTGATATTATGCCAAGTCCAGGTCATTGATACAGTATCTAACAGTTCTATTGTGGACCACTGGGTAACACTACAGTGTATTCTTCTCCAGTCTAAAGAGCAACTCTTCACTATTGCTACCTTGAGCCCATGGTCTTCTCAAGCAGGATTGCTTCCAATTCCATGGATTTTTAACTAACAAGTCTATATAGGAATTTATCAAACACCCTTCAAACGTCTAACAACATCTATCGCAATACTCTCATCAACTCTCTTCAAAGGAACTTTATCAAGTTGGTCAAACACGATTGAGAATCATAGAAAGTTTTGAGCACAGAAAGAAGCCACTTAGCCTCTCCTGCCCGTGCCAGACCAAAAACGATCCACACAATCTAACTCCACGTGGCAGCATTTGGTCTGTCGCCCTGTAGTTTACGGCATTTCAGCTGCACATCCGGAAACCTTTTAAACGAGTTGAAGGTTTCGGCCTCTACTACCCCTCCAGGCAGACAGTTTCAGACCCCGACAATCCGGGTGAAAAATATTTCCTCATCCCCTCTAATCTTTTTATCAATCACTTTAAATCTATGCCCCAAGTCGTTGACCTCTCGGCTAAAGAAGGCCCTTTCCATCCACTCTCTCCAGACCTCTCATAATTTTGAACATCTGAATCAAATCTTCCCTCAGCCTCCTCTGTACCAAGGAGAACAACCCCAGCTCAACCAATCTTTTCTCATTGCTGCCATTTTCTAGGCCTGGCAACTTCCTCGTAAATCTCCTCTGTACTCTCCTCGATGCAATTACATCCTTTCTGTAATAAGGTGACCAAAGCTGCACGCATTACTCAAGTTGCGGCCTAATGATGTTTTACATAGATCCAGAATAACCTTCCTGCTTTTATATTCCATGCTACGTCCATTTGCCTGCTGAACCATCTGATCAAGCGGTCCTGCTCCCTTCAGGGATCTATCAGCTTTCACTTCAATCCCTCATTTCCTCTACACCAGTGTATTTCAAACCTCCTTGCCTGGGACCCATTTTTAGGAACCTGCCAACCTTTGTGGCCCAGGCCGGCCAATCTTTGCGACCCACACCGGCCAACCTTCGCAACCCACCATTTTTGCTTGCCTTTAATGTGATGGGTGAGCCTGCTTGGTTCTCACAATCTCACTTGCTTTGTTATTCAATGTTACATTTCTGCTAAGGACTTCACCTGACTATTTAAGTTCTCACTGTATCCGTTGAAAAAAAATCAAGGAGTTTGTCTTCGAACTTGCCATGCTTAGTCTTTAAATACCTTTGAAGATTTGAGGGTTTTAAACTTTCATTTGCCAGTGCGTCCCTACATATGACACACACGGGCTTCACATCCTGATTTGCACTGGCACAATTGACAAAGCCATACCTTAAAAAAATCCTCTTTATACTGCTTTGTTCCTGATTTCAGCTTCTTGAACAGTCATTCACCAGAGGCCCTACAGCTGACACCAGCAGTGCTTTGTCTTGCTGTGTCCTGAGCCACGCTCTCCAGCAGATTTAGTTGCAAGATCCTGGCCTGTTTGTGACTCTGGTCTCTCTTCCTTATTACGAAACAAACCATTTAAAATTGTTAAATTGCTTGCTTGCTGCTAATTAAATGGAAGAATCTCTCTTCAGCCCAGTGCACGTGACGTCAGTGTACGAGGCGCAACCTGCTCTCTACTGCCACTCCAGGCAGGAAGACTGCATCAATTTTAATAAAGAATCTGCTCCTGGATCGGCGCATTGACGTCAGGAGGAGGTGGTCTGCCCTGCTGGGCTCCGGGCCAGCAAACTGCTGAGGGGGCACCCATGCGTGGGATGGCCAATATTCTGAAATCCAGTCGCAGTCAGCAGTTTCAAAAGCCAGTTGTGGCTGTTGGGCACTACTTCCCACGATTGGGAATGCCGCAATGCATGGTCCCGTGACCCACCCCCGGGTCGTGACCCTGGGTTTGAAAATGACTGCTGTCCACCTCTCAGTATCCTTCCATTTCGTTGCATTCCTTTGTCTTGTTTGACCTCCCCAAATGCATCACCTCACAATCTGATGGGTTGAATTCCATTTGCCCATTTTCTGCCCGCCTGACCAGTCCAGATTTGCCTTTGACAAATCCATGCCAAGGTTTGTTTATTCACCCACAGTTTTCTATACGCCAATTCATTTTTCCTGGGTTCTCTCTCCTTCTTCATCCTTGGTTATCTATGGTATGGATTGCTAATCATAGCTCCCCAAACATCTCCATCTCTCCATGATACTATGAAACCACAATGTGACAAACAGAAAAAGTAGGTCTCAAGGACCACTTCAGCGGTGCAGAGACTGAAGCTACATGAGTGCTATTAAACACCACACTCCTTGTGGTCAACAGTAGATGTCTCCTTAATCAGCCCTTCCCTTCCTTTGACTTACTCTTACCCTTTTCATGTATTTTAAGATTTTGGATTCTCCTTAATGTTAGCTGCTGACCTGTGCTCTTACTCTTTCTTTGTCCCTTCCTTTATTTATTAAGATCTCCTCAAATTCTTACATGCTGAGGCAGAGGACAACACAAGACAATGTGTTATGCTGTGCTTCAGAAAAACAGTTTTTTATAATTCCACCTAAAATTTGAAGATGAGCTCAACTGCAATGTTTTTATTTTCAATGTAAGTCATGTTTTCCCTTCCCTTCCACTACTTTTGCCCTTCTTTTGGCTCTCTCATGACAAAATTCCCTTTAACGCTCTTCTACACTGGGGATGGCAGAACTGTCTTCTGAAGAGAGAATGGGCAAACTGGGCCTGTATTCTCCACAGTTTCGAAGAATGAGAAGGGCGCTCATTGAAACCTACAAAGTACTTAAATGAATAGACAGGGTAGTTGCAAGTAAGATGTTTCTCTTGGTTGGGGAGTCCAGATCCTTGGGGGGGGGGGTGGGGGGGGGGGGGGGCGGGGGGGGCCTGAATTTCAAAGTAAGGGGGATGCCACATAGGGCCGAGATAAGGAGAAATTTCTTTACACAAAGGGTTGTGAATCTTTGGTATTCTGTACTCCCCAGAGGGCTGTGGAAGCTCAAGTCATTGAGTATGTTTAAAGTTAGAGATTGATAGGATTTCTGATTGAAGGTTATGCGAAGAGCGTCTGTAAAAGGCATTGGGATGTCCGATCAGCCATGATTGTACTGAGCAGGCTCAATGGGCTGAATGGCCTACTCCTGAAAATAGAACATAGAACATACAGTGCAGAAGGAGGCCATTCGGCCCATCGAGTCTGCACCAACCCACTTAAGCCCTCACTTCACCCTCTCCCTGTAACCCAATAACCCCTCTTGACCTTTTTGGACACCAAGGGCAATTTATCATGGCCAATCCACGTAACCTGCTCGTCTTTGGATTGTGGGAGGAAACCGGAGTACCCGGAGGAAACCCATGCACACACGGGGAGAGCGTGCAGACTCCACACAGGCAGTGACCCAGCGGGAATCGAACCTGGGACCCTTGTGCTGTGAAGCCACAGTGCTAGCCACTTTTGCTACCGCCTTGTTCCTATGTTTCTACTCCCATTATGTCAACCATTGGAAACTGGGACAGTGCCTTCTTTGAGTAATTTACTGTGGTTTCAAAGTGGAGCCTTGGAGATTCTACTTGTTGCGGATCACAATTGAAAGATTCAGGCCAATTTGTACTGCAGCACACAGTTTGAATCAGACTTTACTTGTGGCTTGAAATAGGTCAAGTAGCCTTTTGCTACTTTCTTTTTTACTTTCATTAATACAATTAATATTATCAGCTAATCTCAAGGCAGAAGATTGCTTCCATGTACCCTGCAATTTTATAAAATGATCATTAAATATTATTTCTCTCTTCTACTCCCAATTAAAAAACACAGTAGTACATTTACGATGTTAGGTGCACTACACAGGCATAATTCAATCAAGTGTTTATGCTGATACTAGAATTTATGAATGTCAGCAGAGTCAAAAGAGTAAATTGCAGCCCTAAACTCACTGCCTGCAGATAATTATATGCTGAACAGTCCTTTTTCCTGTTAAATAATATTTGCTTTCCACCTTCTTCCCTGTTGCATTGCAGGCACGATAAGCACACCATAACCTGATGTGATGTTTGGCATAGTGAGAAAGTACACCAACATAATGTGGGTTTTGAAGCTTTTTCCACACAGCAGTTGTTCAGTACCTGGTAATCAAAATGTGGAATAGAAGATTTTCATCTGTCCACAAACTACCATTGTTTGACAAATAGTTACGTGGTACAACAGTACCACCATTTCTCCAGCTTCGATGGGTCCCACAAAGTTTGCAAAGATCCACAAATTGGTTCAACAACCACTTTCCGAGGGTAATTCATTTGCACAGCTTCAGATGCAAAGATTTGAACAGTCGCAAATGTATATTGGCAGCTAGGCTAGAATGAGCTTAGGTATAATTTAAAGAGAAGGGGATAATTGATCACAGCCAAAAATAGACAAAGCTTTGGAAAGACCCATTGAAAACCTTTTCCAAAAATGAAGTGCCAAAGCACTAGGAGGTGGCAGGCAAAAATGAAGGGCAAGCCATCTCTGTAGGAAAGCAATGATGCCACGCAGCATCTCACTAACTGACTGCTGATGTGAAGGTGGTGTTGGACAACATGGTTGATGGTGCCACTCCATAGCACTATTATTAGAGGTCAGCGTTGCCACTAAAGCATGACATTGTATAAGGAACCAAACACCATACTGTGGTCCTTAAACCATTCACATCCAATCCAGTTTCTGCTTCAAGCTTCCATTGCCAAGAGAAGCATCGGCATCTCCTAGTTGGTTATTAACTGAGGTCTGGCTACCTCTGTTTACAGATTTGCGGGAAGGATTCTGGTGGGTTGGTCCAGATTACCTCCTCTCCACTCTGACCACCTGATGACAATCTCTTCCAAACATGTTAGATGGAGAGACTCCTATTGGGAAACCCACTGATGCCAGTATTAGCACTGATCATCACAGAATCTTCACTGTGCAAAAGGAGGCCATTTGGCCCATTGAGTCTGAGCTGACTTTCTGAAAGAGCATTCTGCTTGTCCCACTGCCCTGCCTTATCTCTGTAACCTTGCACATATTTTAACTCCACCAAAATTGGCAGAAAGGCCTGTGAATCTAAATACCAGCAGAAAAGTGCAACGAATAGTCAAAAAGTGCCTGTTATGCAGATTCAATTGACTTGCAGATTCAAGTGACTTGCAAGTGTCTAAGTTTAAATTTAGATGCATTCAAATGCATGTACACATTTTAGCAAGAAAATTAGACTTTGGATGTTCCCAAAATCCCTGAGACTTACAAGTAATTGGGTGTCAAGGGACCTCAGACAAGCAGTTTATATCTGTTTAGTTGCCAGCTAGAGCAACTAAGGGGGAGGAGGAGAGTGGTGGTTATAGCATGGTCACTTTAATGGGATGTCTCAATCAATGCAAGTTACCAGGAAAACTCAGGAAGGCAAGCTGAAAATTGTCTTACATACACATTCCTGGTTGCAAACAGGCCATGAAGGCTTTGTTGATCACCTCCTCATAGAAGAGCTCATGACCAAATCTTCAGGAGCCTTTGTCAAGTTGGTGACAAAAAAAAGAAAACCAGGAAACACACTTTTGGTAGCAGGAGGATGGAAACCCAAACAGGGAGACACAACAGAGAGAAACAAAAAGGTAGAAGTGGAAGACGAAAAGATAGAAAGCAAAAGTCGAAGGCAGAGGAAACAAGGCTTAGCAGCAAATAGGGCCAAAATACAAAATACTGTGTAAAAATATTAAAAATACAATTCTAAAGGCACTGTATCTGAATGCAGGGAGCATTTGCAACAAGGTAGACAAATTAACAGCTCAAACCACAGCGCACATTAATATAAACCGGTGCAACATGATTGCAATTTCAGACATGGCTGCAGAGTGACCAAGATTCTGAACTGAATATCCAAGGGGACTCAATATTTAGGACAGGCAACAAGGAAGAGGAGGTGGGGTGACATTGTTAGTTCAGGATAAAATCAGTGCAATAGTGAGGACTGGGTGTTATTGGCTCAGAAAATCTAGATATAGAATTAGTCTGGGTGGAGTTAAGAAGCCACAAGAGGTGGAAAACATTGGTTGGGGTGGTCTATAGCCCTCCCAACAGAAGTGGTAATGAAGGGGATGGCATTCCATAGAAAATTAGAGACGTGTGTAACAAAGGTGCAACAGTCATCATGGGCACCTTTAATCTGCATGCGGATTGGATCAGAGATTTGTTTTAGATTGGTATGTCCAGGAACCAACTATGCTATCCTGGATTCAATATTATGAAACAGTCCAATCTGATATCCGGGTCCTAAATTTAATCAAAGGAAACTGTGACGGTATGAAGCGTGAATTGGCTAAGATAGATGGCTAAACTTCATTAAAAAAGGCATGATGGTGGATAGGCAATGGCTAATATTAGATGTACAAATGCATGCATTGCAATTATACATTCCTTTTTGATGCAAAACACAAGAGGCAGCCTAACCAAGGGTTACATTCGATCCAAAAAGGGGCCATATAAAGTTACCAGAAAAAGTAGCAAGCCTGAGGATTGGGGGCAGTTTAGAATCCAGCAAAGGAGGACTGAGAGATTGATTAAGAAGGGAAAAATAGATTACAGGAGTATACTTGTAACTAACATAAAAGCGACTGTAAAAGCTTCTAAAAGTGTGTAAAAAGGTTACTGAAGACTAACGTTGGTCGCTTACAGTCGAAAATGGGAGAATTTATAATGGAAAACAAGGAAATGGCAGGACAATTAAACAACTAATTTAGTTCTGTCTTCACAGAGGAAGACACAAGTAACTTCCCAGAAATGCAAAGAAATAATGGGTCCAGTGAAAAGGAGGAATGGAAGTAAATTATTACTGGAAAAATAGTGTGGGAGAAACTAATGGAACCAAAAGAGAAACAGAATTGCAGAGCATTATTTAAATGTTGATAGGCTGGGAAATGAGGCTGGGAAATGTTGACCTGAGCCTTGTGAATCAATCACTGGAAGCAAGCATGCAAGTACAGCAGGCAATTAAGAAAACAAATGGTATGTTGGCCTTCATTGCAAGAGGACTAGAGTACAGCAGCAAGGATGTCTAATTGCACCTCTACAGGGCCTTGGTGAGACCACACCTGGAGTATTGTGTGCAGATTTGGTCTCCTTACCTGGGAAAGGCTATACTTGTTAAAGGGGGAATGCAGCGAAGGATCACCAGACTGATTCCTGGGATGGCCGTTTTCTCTGGCTCAGGGCGGAGGAACAAGTGGTCACAGTCTCGCGATTCAGGGTAGGACATTTGGGACTGAGACGAGGAGAAACTTCTTAATCCAGGAGGTGGTGAACCTGTGGACGTCTCTACCATGGCAGGCTATGAAGGCCAATATGTTTAAGAAGGAAAAAGCTATGTTTCTAGATTCTGAAAGATGTCAAGGGGTCTGGGGAGAGCATGGAATCCCAGAATCCCTACAGTGCAGAAGAAGGCCATTAAGCTATCAGGTCGGCACCAACCCCAGAGTATCCTACCTACACCGACTCCCCCACCCCATAACCGCACCTAATATTTTGGACACTAAGGGGCAATTTAGCATTGCCAATTCACCGAACCTGCAGATCTTTGGACTATGAGAGGAAACTGCAGCGCCCAGAGAAAACCCACGGAGACACAGGGAAAATGTACAACGCAACACAGTCACCCAAGGCCGGAATCAAACCGGGTCCCTGCCGCTGTGAGGCAGCAGTGCTAACCACTGTGCCATCATGCCACGGAATGACACTGGGTCTGTACTCATTGGGGTTTGGAAGGATGAGGGGGGATCTCGTTGAAACTTACAGGATACTGTGGACGTAGAGAGGATGTTTCCACTTGTCGGAAAAGTAGAAGCGGAGGACACAATCTCAGACTAAAGGGACAATTTCTAGAACAGAGATGAGGAGGAATTTCTTCAGCTCTTTGCTGCAGAAGGCTGTGGAGGCCAAATCACTGAGTGTCTTTGAGACAAATATAGATAATTCCATGATTAATAAGGGGATCAGGGGATGAGAAAAATAACAGCCATGATTGAATCGCGGAGAAGACCCGATGGGCCGTGGCCTAATTCTGCTCCTATGTCTTATGGAATGGTGTTGGGATAAAGTATCAATCTTGTTGAGTGGCAGAGTAGGCCTTCTCCTGCTCCTAATTTCTCTGTTTCTGTGGTTTTCAGCAGAAATGATAAAATCTAAAAGCACTCAATGTTTTCAACTTCCTCTGAAGTTTCTTGGCTGAATGTAATTCGTTGAGAAAAGGTGATGTTCAGATGGAATGTATATTTGCAAGTAAAGAGCTAACATCTTACCTCATAATGTGCCACTCTCTGAGACTCAGAGATCAGCTGGGCACTGCATACCTTACAGTAGGTGTCAGTAAATAAATTCTGATCAACAGTTCCGGCAGACTTCATCTAATGGAACAAAATAAATGAGACAAACCACATCAGGCAAAGGATCAAGGGGAGTGAAACCTGAAGCAATATTGCATAAAATCCTTAAAGGGCAGAAGCAGACCTTTCGGCCCATTGAGTCTGCACCCATCCTTTGAAAGACCACTCTCGCTAGGCCCAATCCCCCGCCCTATTCCTGTAACCCCACCCCAAGGGGTCATCGAGTCTGCTCCGCCATTTATCATGGCCAATCCACCTAACCAGCATATCTTTGAAACCGTGGGAGGAAACCGGAGCACCCGGTGGAAACCCATGCAGACACAGGGAGAATGTACAAACTACACACAGTCACTCAAGGTTGGAATCGAATCCGGGTCCCTGATGCTGTGCCACCGAGCCACCTGTGCACTACACTGATTTTACACTGTCACTGATCATAGGATTTACAGTGCAGAAGGAGGCCATTTGGCCCATCGAGTCTTGGAAAGAGCACCCTACTTAAGCCCATGCCTCCACCCTATGCCCATAACCCAGTAACCCCACCAAACCTTTTTGGACTGTGGGGGGAAACCGGAGGACCCGGAGGAAACCCACACACACACACATGGGGAGAATGTGCGAACTCTGCACAGACAGTGACCCAAGCCGGGAATCGAACCTGGGATGATCAGTGTTCCTATGAACTAGCCTTGCCTTTTGTTCCTTCAGCATTGCATATACACTGCTCTACAAAGCCTTTCTTGTTGCATCCTAACGCTGTTGAAATCAAGACCTCGGACAGCATCTCCTATTTTAAAAGAGGTAATTGTGACTCTTTTTTTAAATAAGTGCAAAATGGACAACATCAGATCAGACATCAGTGATGCATCCCTCCATTATCAGTTGAACTTAAAATTTGGAGAGATGTATAATGGGCAGCTGATGATATCATCCAATGGCAACACTACCCACTAATATTACATTGCAAAATGACAAGACACCTTTGCTTTCCCCCTACCATCTTCAGGCTTTTTAAAACCCTACATTCCTTCCTGACATTTTCTTCCTGCTCTTTCTCAATCTTGCTGGTATCCTGTATTATAATCCTGCATTCAGGTTTAGTCTTATTATTTTAAGCCCATCTATTGATAAGCCATCTGCAATTTATACTTGCGACTGTGTCAGCCATGACTCAATGATAGTACTCCCATCTCCGAGCCATGAGCTTCTAAATTAAAGACCCAGTGCGTAGAAAAGAGCATTTGAAATAGGAGAAGTAGACCATACGGCTCCCTAAGCTTGCTCCACCATACAAAACCACCATCTCTGATCTTGCACCTTAACTCCACAGTCCTGCCTTCCCCCCCATCTCCCCCAATATCCTTCGATTCCCCGCGAAACATCATCCAAGTTGACATTTCAGTCGAGCTTGGGAGGGTACAACAGTGACTGCACCTCAAAAGTAATTCCTTAGCTGTAAAGTGCTTTGAGATATGCTGAAGTACAAGTTAAATACAAGATCTTCCTTTTTATTTTTTTTAAAACACACAACTAAAACAGGAGTGGAGAAAATTGAACAGCTCTTTGAAAGACCTGGCACAAGCAAGATGAACTATATGGCCCCCTTCTTCACTGATCATTTTATGATCCTATGACACACTCTTCAGTGAATCAGATATATTGCCACAAATCATACATAAAATTTCAGTCATTCTTTCAGTCAGAAATTATTCTGATATAAAATGTTATTAAGGCATAGCAACACACGTAGTTGTCCGATGTTTTTACCTATCGACAAACATACTACCTGGTTAAAATGTCTGTACGCAGGTTATAATGGCATACATTTGAAACATGTTGTGACTTTTGCTAAAATTAACTTGTCCAAATATATACTAAAAGGTTCATCTGTTAGGTGCTAAGATTCCAACTTAAATTTCCATAATTTCTTTTCACGACTTATGCAATGAACTTGTTGAGTTTTCTGCAATTTTAACACAACAAATATTTGCATTTACGTAATTCCTTTCCTACAGTAAACATCCCAACTCACAGGAATAGCTTCAGGCTCCATGGTGACAGGCCAACAGGTGAATGGCCAAAGAGGGAGTCTGTGAGGAAAGTTTTGTAAGTTGAAAAACAGGTGGCACGGCGAAATGAGGTGAGAAGAGCTGGAGTTCAGATGGTGGAGGAGTGGGGAAAGAAGGTGCAATGGGGTGCAATGATGCATTTTTGATAAACAGTTACAGTTTAATGTTGAGGCTCACAATCTATTCAACGGCTTCAGCTGCGAATGGTTGTCATGTGAGCGGGAATGAATCTCTCAGAGCCGAAGTGCAGTCGATGGATGATGACTTAGACAATCACCTCCTCATTGTGTTCCACTTATGCAACAAGTGGCCACATCTTCCCCTGGCCCATCCTCAAGAACTGGGGGTGTTCTGTGGAAGGTTCAAAACCTGGGAGTTCACACTGGTCACTTACCAGATTGTGACATGTGATGCTCATAGTCAACCCGGAGCTGTGCCATCGAGAGGCGGGGTTGTCATCAGTTTGTAGGGTGTGGGATGTGTTTTGTAGGGACTAGGATGCATTGGGTTTTTTTTAAGGTCCTGTTGTGTCAAATGATACAAATAACACAAAAGAGTAAAGAAAAAAGATGACATGAAGATGTATGAATGGTAGTGATTTTGATGACAACGTTAGGAAAGGCCATGTGGAAAGATTTCACTTTGGTCTATTTGGGGGACTGGGAGTCAATGGAAATTAGCATCGACCACATTAATCAGGGAGAAGGGCCGAATGCAGGATGAAATGTGGGGAGTTGGTGCTTTAGAAAAGTTTAAGCTGATTAGGGACACAGCTCAGGAACGAGACAGTAGTGAGGACCCTGGCAAGTCCAACCAGGAGATGGTAAACCTGTTCAGAAATGTTTTCAATGTGCGTTTTGGTGACATTGTAGAAATGGAATTCAGCCCTTGGTAAAGGATTATGAGGTTTGACGTTCAGCTCAAGGTCCAAGAAGATGCTGATGTTGTGCATCATTCTCTTCAACAGATCTGTGGATACACCGAAAAGTTTATGTTGGAAAACAAATAGCTTGGCCTTCATTGATGATGTGAACTTGGTGCAAATTGGACAGAGAAAATAACAGAACTTCACAGTCAGTTGTCCATTGGTACTTCTCACTGAAATAGATCATCCACTGATCCCATTCGTCCGTCTGCCACTTGGTTGCCTTTTGGTATTTTGACCCTTGATGCGTCTCAAAACAAGGTTTAAATCCACTTTAAATTTTCTGCACTGACAAACTGCTACTGGTTCACTCTTCACTTCTTGTAGGGATATCTCTAGTTTGTTTCCTGTACTTGATGCTGGCTAAGAAATCTGACATGTACATGATAATGGAAGTTAAGGATGGTGACAGAGAAGTAGGCTGGTCTCAACAGCATATGCATGAAGGTCGGATCATGTCTCTACACCATGGCATACGGACAAGTTCAACTGAGTGCCCACTGAAAAACAGCACGACTCATAATTCAGGGATCCTAAGAAACTAATGAGTTGCAAGATCAACCTGAACTACTGAGACTTGCCAAAACCCATGGAGACTTGAACTGAATTGCTTTATACTTCGGTGAATGCCAGTGAAATTGGATTTCCAGGTCACTGCAATTCACAAGGTTCCATTTTACAGGTATTTCAGCAGACTTTGCATTGCTTTAAATTAAGTTTCAGCTGTTACAAGTTATTTAACTTTGTTTTACAATACTTATTTTGCTGCTGTAAATTAAGAGCCACGTTTTACATAGAGTCAGAGAGAGGTCTACAGGATAGAAAAGACCCCTCGGCCCATTGTGCCTGTATAGGTCAAGAACAACCACCTAAGTATTGAACCACTATTGCCACATGTATTGCTGAATAAATGTGTTTCTTTGCAAGTTAAGTTTTTTAATCTGGCATTGACACATGGTTAGCACATTCTTTTGGCCTGATTAATCCTTAGCTTGACATTGGACACTAAGCTGTGATATATTCTTGGTAATTGTGCTGTCCAGTCGATCAAAAAAAACAAAACGCTCGAAAATGAAGACAGAAGGTAAAATGTGACTGCAACACCTAATAAAAGAAATGAGCGTGAATAAAAAAAATGTGCCCCCGAAAAGCAAAAGTTGCCCCTGAAAAGCACTCAACCATTTTCAGCATGCTGTAATGAAAGCATACCATCTAAATCTAAGAACCTGCATTTCTACGCTATGCACCTGATGTCTGTTTCTTTAATTATACAGCTGGATTAAACAATTCTTTCATGCATTTTCTTTCCAAATCACCATTTTGCTGGCTTGAGATGTGATATTTCTTAATAACAGGCGCTATCTGCCATCTGCTGCCTACTTCGAATGGTTGTTCTTCATGTGTCAGCCTGATGCGTTGCAGGGTTTCAACCACGCCTGAACTTGAAGTTCTCTTCATCCATCTATTCCTGGGCTTACAACAAGGGCTCCAAGTTACTGAACACAAGTCTTGTAGTGCACAAATATGTAGTTGTATGCTGTATTTATTGAGATCGGATTACTCAGCAGGTTAAACGTGGACCTCTCTCTCTGCTGCCTGTTTACGACCTTTTGTGACATTTGTCACTCAAGTGAGTAACACTCTGCTGCTGAAACACAAGTTTATGGGTTCAAATCTGTCCAAACGGGAGGACAAAAATATCGGCTGGCATTCCAATGCAAGACTGGGGGAGTGCTGCATTGTTGGACATGCTGTCTTTCACATGAACAATTGAACTGTTGCCCTGTCTGCCTCCCAGCTGGATGTTTAAAAAAAATTGCATTACACTACTATTGGCTAATCCCATTCCACTACTTTGATAAAGAGTGGGGTCTTGGCATCCTGGACAGATTCTCTCTTTCAGTGGATTATTAATCCAGATAAATAGATCATCTGATCATTATCTCATGGCTTCTTGTGGGAGTCTGCTGTGTGCAAATTGGCTGCCATATTTCCTGCACTGTGACAATGACCACACTCCAAAATTACTTCACTGGATGTTTGGGACTTTCCAAAGATGTGTAAATGTGTTGTGCCCAGTACACAGCGGACGATCATACAAGTCAGTGCTGAATAAATGAGGAAAACTTATATTTTCAAAAGAAAAGCTGAAGGTCACTGAATTCGAAGAAACAGTATTTACTGAGATAAGCAACTGCCATTCCACTATTCCCCGAGAGACCTGTAGAATTGAAATGTTCTTGGCATCAATTCTTCAATTTAATGGCCTCCTTGCACCCTAACTAGGTTTGCACATTGTCTGAAGCGTACTGCTTTGTTTTTAAACTTCCCAAATATCACACTTGTAACTGGTTTGTCGGAAATTGCAACCTGCAAATTGGTCTATAATGACTGCATTTTTAAAAATGTAATTAATTGGCTATGAATGACTTTGAAATATTCCAAGGATGAAATAAGGTGCTCTTTAAATGCAAGTGCTTCGACCTGTTCCCAGGCTTCTCTCAAAGGTGCAACTTGCCTCAGCTGTTGGCATTCTTACCTCAACAGTCAAAAGATTGCATCTTAAGGGCAGCACGGTGGCCTAGTGGTTAGCACAACTGCCTCACGGCGCCGAGGTCCCAGGTTCGATCCCGGCTCTGGGTCACTGTCCGTGTGGAGTTTGCACATTCTCACCGTGTCTGCGTGGGTTTCGCCCCCACAACCCTAAAATGTGCAGAGTAGGTGGATTGGCCACGCTAAATTGCCCCTTAATTGGAAAACAAAATTGGGTAATCTAAATTTATTTTTAAAAAAGATTGCATCTTCGATCACTGCTTTTTGGGACTTAAGCACATAATCCAGATTGGCACTCTAATGCAGTGCTTGACAAGTGCTACACTATGAGAGCTGATGAGTTAATGCCCATCATCCTGCTCAAGTGATTCAGTGGATTGTTAAAAGTTCTATGGCTGATGATTCAACGGTAGAACGACTAATTTACTGCCTTGCAGTTCAGGTTTAACGTTAGCTTGACATTGGGGTTGCTTTCCATCGTGGGACAATTTAGGACCACAGGGCAGAATCTCAGAGTAAGGGGTCAACAATTTAAGACAGAATGAGGAGAAATTTCTTCTCTCAGAGGGTAGTGAATCTGTGGGAGTTTTTACCCGTACAGGGCTAGAGAGGTTGGGTCATTAAGTATGTTTCTGGTTGAGATGGATAGATTTTAATCAGTAAGAGAATCAAGGGTTATAGGAATAAGATGAGAAAATGGAGTTGAAGATTGTCATATCAGATCAATCATTTTGTCTTTGAATAGAGGTGAAGAATAGATGGGCCAGATGGCCTTCTTCTGCTCCTACATCTTACGGTCTTACAGGCAACCTTTATCTGAACTGCTGCAATACCATGACTGGCATGACCTTAAATCTTCAAGATGGTCGTATTGGTGTTGGCATATCTACTTTTACTTTTCCAGCTTCCAAATAAATACCCTGATTTAGATTAATTTATATATATATTAGTGCAAAATAATATTTAAACACAAAATCGGTTTCTGAACGATTATTAAGTTCGCCAACAAGAATCTTGACAACATCTAAGACAAAAGCTTCCAACTTGATCGGCACTCATTTCAAAATGCGCTCTCTCCACACCCATGCATGGTGGCTGCAGTGGTTCAACAAGGCATCTCACCACCATCACCTTCACATGGACTATTAAAGATGGACAATCAATGCTGGTTTTGTCATCAACACCCACGAGACGCGAATGAATATCTAGAGAAGCAGAATTAATGCTCGGTGACAGAATATATTGCCAGCCACTCTGAGCCAAATGGATCCAGAGAGTCCCAAGAATCATCCTACGTACTTTCTGAGCTTAGCTCAACACCGTACTGCAGCTGACCAGATTGTCGAACATAGTCGTGGTGGTGACTGTCCACTATATTTAGTGGACAGTCCATATACATAGGAAAGTAATTAGGGTCAACTCCCTCTCTGGTAAAATAGCCATTTGAAACAATGGGCTGGATTCTCCGACTCCCCGCCGGGTCGGAGAATCGCCAGGGGGCAGCGTGAATTCCGCCCCAGTCGTCTCCGGCACCAGAGATTCGGCGGGGGCAGGAATCGTGCCACGCCTGTCGGCGGGCCTCCCCCGGCGATTCTCCGGCCTGCAATTGGCTGAAATCCCGCTGCTGTCATGCCAGTCCCACCGGCGGGAATCAAAACACCTCCCTTACCGGCGGGACTGGCGGCGCGGGCGGGCTTCGGGGTCCTGGGGGGGGGGGGGGGCAATCTGGCCCCGGGGGGTGCCCCCATGGTGGCATGGCCTGCGATCGGGTCCCACCGATCGGCGGGTGGGCCTGTGCTGTGGGGGCACTCTTTTCCTTCCGCGGCGGCCAAAGCATTCACGATGGTCGACGCAGAAGTAACCCCCTCCCCTGCGCATGCGCGGGGATGACGACGCTCCGGCGCATGCACGGACTTCCGCCGGCTGGCGAAGTCCCTTCGGCCCCGGCTGGCATGGCGCCAAAGGCCTTTCCCATCAGGTGGCGGGACGCCAACCACTCCGGCGCGGACCTAGCCCCTCAAGGTAAGGGCTTGGCCCCTAAAGGCACGGAGAAAGCTGCACCCTTGGGGTGGCCCAACGCCAGAGTGGTTCAGGACACTCCATCCCGCCGGGTAGGGGAGAATCCCGGCCAATGTCTTGTCTGGGACCTGATGCTTTAGCGAGTTATTACAGGGCTGCTAGAAACCAGGGAACGGTACTGCAACAAAGAGGCAATCTATCAGAAAAAAGGGGGAAAGGGCAGCACGGTGCCGCGGTGGTTAGCACAGCTGCCTCAAAGCACCGAGGTCCCAGGTTCAATCCCGGCTCTGGGTCACTGTCCGTGTGGAGTTTGCACATTCTCCCGGTGTTTGCGTGGGTTTCACCCCCACAACCCAAAGATGTGCAGAGTAGGTGGATTGGCCACGCTAAATTGCCCCTGAATTGGGGAAAAATGAATTGGGTGCTGTAAATTTATTTTTTAAAAAGAAAAAGGGGGAAAATAAATATACACGAGAAACTTTAAAAATGGCACTTTCACAGCAGACAAATCACCTCTGCATTCTTAGGTCTTAACATCCTTCAAGTGTCTTGCCCAGATTGGGTCAAAATGCGCAAGCTGAGGCTTAATCATTTTTAACAAGGTTTGACATAAATTCAATGTTTTTGTACTTTATGCATCTACTTGTGAAATCATGGGTCCCAGGTGCTTTTCTTTCTCCCCAGAGCCTTCTCAGCTTGTCGTCACTTGAACAATTTATGCCCATACACCCTCAGGTATCTTTCCCTTAAAATTGAAGTATTTAACTCGTATTGCCTTTCCTCGTTCTTCCCACCAACATGAATCACTTCACAGCATTAACTTTGATCACCGTGCTTTTGGGGATTTCACCCAGTCTGTGTCCTCCTAAAGTCTGTTCCTATTCCTCTCACTGATAACATTTCTGAATTTTGTGTCATCTGCCCTGTATACTAAAGTCTAAATTATCAAAACGTATCTAGTCCCATTTTCTCGTCCCATCACAACTCCCGCGGGCTAGCCCTGCATATTTCCCTCCAATCCAAAAAAAACCTCTTCCAATTTGTTGGAAGTGGCTCATTAATGTTTCAGAACATTTTTATTTGACAGAGACGGACTTGTGGAGTAGAGTCTTGCGAGGGTTTGATCTGAAACTTAGTTTGCCTGGCCGCTTGCAAAGTAATTGTACCATGTGTGGTTTAGGTCTTCAGGATGGAAGGTTCATTGTTAATGTCTGTATGGAGCTAACTGATCTCTGCCAGGGAAACAGCTCAAGTGCCACAACTGGCTACTTAGACTGCAACAGCGAGGTTTGAAAATCAGCCCCTGATTGCAACGTATGCGGCTAATCTAGTTCCTGTGTCACGTCTTGAAGGTGCCGCCTATCAGATGAGACATTAAACCAAAGCCCCATTTGCTCTTCCGGCGGAGAAAGAATCATAGAATCCCTACAGTGCAGAAGGAGGCCATTTGGCCCATTGGGTCGACACAGACCCTCCGAAAGAGCACCTCAGCTAGGCCCACTCCTCTGTCATATCCCCGTAACCCCACCTAACCGTTTTGACACTGAGGGGCAATTTAGCATGGCCAATCCATCTAACTTGCACATCTTTGGACTGTGGGAGGAAAGCAGAGCACCTGGAGGAAACCCACACAGACACGGGGAGAAAAGTGCAAACTCCACATAGAATCGAATACAAGTTCCTGGCATTGTGAGGCAGCAGTGCTAACCACTGTGCCAATGTGCCACCCCTAAAGGCATCATTTCAAAGACGAGCAGGGATTTATCCCAGGTGTCCTGGGAAATATTTATCCCTCAATTATCTTAAAAACAGATTATATGGCCAATTAACCTTTTCCCACCTGATTCTGGGAGCTCGGGTTTCCTCAAGTTGATTATCCTGTTTCCTGTGTTACAACAATGACTGCATTTCAGAACTCCTTAATTCGCTGGAAAGTACTTTGGGATGTGTGCCATGCAAATAGAAATCTTTCTTTTACTGTCTTCAGTCACGACTTCAGTCAAACATTGAGGGTAACATGAGGAACTGTATTCCAGCACATTTCCAACCAAAAAGGGATCAGCACATTCAGGAGGAAATTGGAGGTGGCGAGTTGTTGGGAGACATAGTGGTTGAGTCTGCTCTGCAATTTAATTTGATCACCTATCCCCATATCCCTCGAGGCCATTTGTCTCCAGATATTAATTCATTTCTGTCTCAAACATGCTCAACGTCTCACGAGATTGCGATATATCTCGCCAGAAACTGCGAGCCAGGTAGATTTCAGGAGCGAAGTCTCCTGGCTTCTATTGGCCATGCTGCGCCGTGGTGCACTGCGTTTGGGGCGCAACCTGGCCGTTTGAACGCACCCCCTATCTACATCTGCCTTGTCAGCACCCGATAAAGGGGGCAGGGGATGACACTGCCTACATAATTGACTGTTGTCACTGTTGTGGGCCAAGGTTTAGGGAACATCAAAGTATATCATGGAGTTCACCTGACCTACAATTTTTAATAGATTTTTGTTATGAATGGCACAAGGGCCCACTTTCCAGGTGTGATGGAACAGAGATCTTAAGTATTTTTAAACAAAATAATGTTTATTCTATGAATACAGTTAACATTTTATAAACACACAATAAACATTTTATCACGACCAACACAAATAACCCCCGCCAAAGATACAGTACTCTATAGGGAACCCTTAATAACTTTCCTAACAACATCCATAAGCCAAACACCCTTTTATTCTACAAAACAGTAGGTTTGCATTCCTTACAGAAACAGGTATTACTTTGAAGTTGTCTCGTGGTTTGGAGACATTCTTTAGCATACAGAGAGACCAAAATACACCTTCTTTGTTTGAAAGCAGCTCCCAACAGAAAACGAAACCAAAAAAAAACCACAGAGCCACAAAGCAGCTTCCAGCTCAAAACGAAAGTAAAAGACAAAAATCACAGCCCAGCTCCACCCACACAATGACATTATTGAAGCCATTTGATAAAACACCCTTTCTTAAAGGGACCCTCACATGAAATCACCCTTGACCGATCAAATTTGAATGCACAGTGTGCATCGGAAAGCAACGCAGTCTTTCCTCAAGGTTTTAGCACTTATCCTATATCAACTGAAAATTCCTTGCTGCTGTGCAGAGATCTGTTCCAGCAATTTCTAAGTCAAATGTTATGGAAAATTTTTAATTTTAAGCACTACTGTTTTTCTGCTTGACAGAAAGGTCCCTGTTTAACACAAATTGATCTGTAAAAGCCTGCAAATGCACATTGTATTGTTGCAGAAGTTATGGACGCCAAATAGTGTCTGTTTAGGATTTTCAGTGACCTGGAGCAGTTCCCCATTACCTGCAGGTCTTTGCCTTGAAAATTTTCCGATGTGTCATAGAAAAGTTACAGCACAGGAGGCCATTCAGCCCATCTTGTCCATGTCAGCACAACAGATGCCATGCCCTTTCGAATCACACCTTCCTGCACCTGGTCCATAGCCCTGTAGCTTGGAGCTCTTCAACTAAAAGACCAATTCCATTTTGAAAGTTACAACGGAAGTTACTTCCAGCTCCCTTTCAGGCAGCCGGTTCAAGATCTAAAAACAAAACCCTCTTTTTAAAAAAAGTACTTTGTCTCTGCCAATTATCTTAAGTCTGGCTACTGATCTTCCACCACTGGATCCAAACTTCTCATTATTTACTCTATCAATATCCCAGTTAATGCTGAAATGTGCTTTTCTCCCCCAAGCAGAGCCTCAGTGTGAATGCATTTATGCCCCTTTAAGTTATTTTTTCTGGCTTTATAATTTGATGAAGGCAATTTGAGCTATTTTCAAGGCACTGGCCTGTGTTTTCCTTCAGGGAATTCATTCATTGTTGGATGGTTCTGGTGTGGTGAAGCAGAGATGGTTGTAGTGGGGTTCAGGAGCAAGGAGGAAAGATCCTTTCTTTTTGCCATCTTTGTCACCACTCCAACTGGCGACAGATCTCCCGGAGGCACCATTTAACTTCACTTGCTCTGAAGGTCTTGCAGGTTTTTTTCTTTGTGTTTCAGGTGCTGCAACAGCACAGCATTTTCCTCCCTGGTACAGCTAGACTCCCCCTTCTGAGTGAAGAGGCCACTAGGAGTCATGGAGATGTGTGAAAACCCAAACCAGGAAAGTCACTCAAGTAATAAAAGTACCAGCAAAAGTTACATCCTTAAGCCACTGGCAACCAAAGCAAGGAAATCCAGGTCATCACACCAATGCTGATCCGCACTGATACCAATTTCTGCCCACCTCTACTCAAAACACTGCCCTCGGGTACAATTCCACTGAGTCTGGATATTTGACTCAATGTTTCACTTGTTCAGTCGAGGTAGTGAGCAACGTGCTGCTCTGTTTGACCCTAAACTGACCTTGAAATGCAATATCCCTACTCTTTGATTTTTGCGTAACTGGCACAATCTCAACATTAAAACATTTTTAAAACTGCCCCATTCATCTCTAGTCCAAGCTATACAATATCCAAGTTCCAATGCTTCCAAAACTTCTGCTCCTAATATTATCAAAATGTTGTTATCTATAAAACTTGTTTCTGTTGACACTCATTTACTCTCTGTCCCCAATGCAGCATCTTTGAAACAAATTTCACACCCATCATTGCCTTGCAGCATCCTCACTCCACAATCTCCTCCAGCCTCAAGGTCCAGGTTGTGACTAGCCTGCCACTTCTGGTTTTCTGCCTGAGCTTCCTCCATAGATATGCCTTACTTATTGCTCGAGCTAGGTTCTATCTCCTGGTACTGTGGCCAAATTGTGTTGCCAAAATTGCCAACTTCAATCCTGTTCTTATCTCGTGTCTATATGTACAATTCCCCAACAAGAAGGAAAATTACTATGCAGGGACAACTCCTTCCCCCAGACTAACTGTACTAACTCAGTTGCTGGCCTTACTGAAGTAAGGTAACTTGCCATACAATTGAAAACAAATTGGATATCTTCCAGACTTGACAGTTTAGTGCTCTGCTGGGTTGTCTTCACATTGTGAAATACTAATGAATGAGCACATAATAATTTGCAGACAGAATTTTTGAAAATTATTTTACGCGATGAGGGTGTTGCTGGCTAGGTCAGCATTTATTGCCGATCCCTAATTGGGTTAATGTTTCCCCGAAAATAGCAAGTAAAGGAAGGCCATGTGAATGCATTAAGTATTAATTTCAAAACCACATGGCAAGTAAATAAAGTATTATTGTGAAGCACCATTTTACCAAAGTGGTTAACACAATAGTGTGGCAGCAGAGTTTCGTAATGTAAGTTGCAAAACATAAATTTGCTTTAAATTTTTCCCCAAATCTGACCACGCTATTTGAATTGAAATTCATGGTTTTGTTGTGCCTATTATGTTCTGGTATTGCCTTGATGTGCAGTCACAGCCTACCATTTTTGCACATTGGCTGCAGAATGTGATCGATCCCCAGGGTTCTTGCACGGGTCTGAGAAAGTGCCGTTTGAGAGTCAGGGGAACCAAGAGACAAATGGATGACAAGACAACTTTCAGGACCTGCAAATTGCCAGAATCGTATTGTGAGAAGTCAGAGGACAGGTTTTGACACTCCATTCATTCTTGGAAAGGACGGTATTGTGCCTTGACAGAACAACTTAAAAGTTGATTAAAATAATGCAGGCAAGCTTACTAATGCTTATCTAATTGGAATTCATTTGCAAGTGACATTTTGTCAGGAGCTATTCATTGTCTGTTCACTGGAACATGTGAGAGAATATTTCGCCCAGTGTATTTCAGAATGCACCAACCAGCCAAAATCACACTTCTACACTGGTCCATTTTATTTTTAGGTGAGAAGTTGGACACCTTGAGCCAGAAAGTATTTCTGAGGATGTAATGATTTTCTAATGCCAATCTCAAATTTTAAAATCATGCTGCTTATAAGCGGAAGAGACCAGCAGGAATGAAAAGAGTGGAGGTCCAAGATATGAAGACATTTGGTCAGCATTCCTTTAAACATAGAGAGGGCACAGAATGGAATAAATGTATTTGGGCAGATAACAACATATGTTCATCTGCTCAGAAGATAAAACCAGATGATGTTCTCCATTCTCTGCTGTTCTTGAAGAACAGTGATAGTGCGGGAATAAAAAATGCTTCCTCTTGAATATGAACCAGGAAATCACGTTTTGTATCAATGCTTCTTCATTCAATTTTTAAACACAGTGTATTGCAAGTCCACTGATTTTAGTTTCTTCTGACCCCCCTTTTTTTTTAAGCTGTTTTTCTTCCTTTGTTTAGGCCTCACACAGGTACCATTCCCATCGGCTCAAACAAGTGACCAGGTTTAATTCTGCCAACGCCGCTTATGAATTAAGTGTTAATGGGTAACATAATAAATAATAATAATAGTCTTCATTGTCACAAGTAGGCTTACATTAACACTGCAATGAGGTAGGTTACTGTGAAAAGCCCCTAGACGCCACATTCCGGTGTCTATTCAGGTAGACAGAAGGAGAATTCAAAATGTCCAAATCACCTAAGAGCACGTCTTTCGGGACTTGTGGGAGGAAACTGGAACGCCCGGAGGAAACCCACGCAGAGACAGGGAGAACATGCATACTCCACACAGACAGTAACTCAGCCAGGAATCGAACCTGGGAACCTGGCGCTGTGAAGCCATAGTGCTACCAATGTGCTACCGTGCTGGTAGAGCACCTGCTTCAGCGTTTCGTTTCTCCTGGATGGGATTTAATGCTTCACCTGCACCAAGCAACTCCCCCTCATAACCCAACCAAGATTGAAAGCAGGTTTGTCCCACCATATTGCTCAGAGGCTTCACACACCAGTATAAAGTGACTTCAACTGCAAAGAAAACAGGCTTCTAAAGCCACAAAAGTCTTCAGAGGTTGGTTAGCCTTCTGAAAACATGATTTCCTTGTGCCCCAGAATCACAAGCCTAATACTATCGGATGAGAAGAAATACTGTACTCGCATTTTTTTCCATGAATAGCAAATCTACTCTTCAAACTAAGATGCAGCTAGGGGCTATAATAAATATTTCTAGTTGATTCTGAAGGGAGGTCATTTATATTTGGCCAATTTAAAGCAGCTGTTAAATATTAACTTACATTTATCATACTTGCTTCATAAAATAATACAATTATCAGCACGTTTTTTCAGCATGCAGTAGCAAGAAATATATTTTGTGCTGATCTTGACCTGTGTAGTTTCAAAAAATATTTATGACAGATCGTAAGATTCTCATTATTCCCAATATGTTTTCATGTCTGTTTATTTACCTTATTTGTCAATGCCATATTTCCTATTATTGACAAAATTATTTGGAACAGTAAGTTTATTTTGTGTTTCAGAAGATCATAAATTTTAAATGTCTGGCAGCATATGGCACAGCCAGCTAGTGCTGATTGACTGCTTCTGTAATAACTTAATGCCCTGGCAGCTCTCTCTCGTGTCACTTTACAGAATCTGAATAGTCATTTTGTTTAAAATCACAAGCCATGCCACTGTTTTGGAAATGTGGGTATCGACACTGGAGATGTATAACATTTCGTGCTCTCTTCGACGCAGCAAAGGCTGGTTTGGATTTGCCACTCTTAAGCTCCTGTTTGTCATATCAAATCGTTGCACAAATCCTGCAATGCTTAATTTGTGCCATTCAAAATTCTACCAAGAATATGTCGCAGTATCCTGTTCGTGAAGCATTGACATTAAGGACATTTTAGTAAAGGTGAGCCTTTGATGCCATGAACCATCCAAAGCCTGAAAGACTATTTCGTGCACTGAAGTCCACAGAGCACATAATGCTTTTCTCTGCCACCTCAAAATCCATGGCAACCATCTGCATGTATGAAAACAGGACACAATGAGCAAAAACAGTGCACAACATATGGGTATTGTAGTGCAACCCACTGCTGCCTCATTTTTACCTTGCAGGATGCAGAAAAAAACTTCAGCAAAAAAAAAAGGGCAACTCTTGCTGCAGAAAGTGTGACAAGTTTTAGCACCTCAAACCCTTTCGGTGGTGAGAACTGCAAGAGGAATAAAAGAAAGTTACAATGCTTGATTTCTTTTTTAAACAAGGAAAACCCCACTTCACAATTACCTGCAATTCCAAGCTAGCCTCTCCGTAATATCCAGAAGGAGCCACACAGAGATTATGCTGTAGTTTGACAGAGACACTGTAAGCCATTCGAGGTAAACATTCACAAGATGACAGCGGGGAATAAAATCATCACCGTATCTTTTTTTTTTACCCTCTGTCTGTAACTGTAACATTTGATGCTGAGGAGCTGCACTGGATACAATGGGAGCTCCCGCCTCAGACCCGCCCCCTGCCTCCTGCCGCCGCACCATTGGATACCAATCCCAGAATCCTTTAATCGGATTGGATTAAGCTTCTGTCAATCATTCTCGCTCCCGTCTTGGCAACCAGGCTGCTCAGCTGGAGTTGGCTCTTGCTTGATTGCTCCAAGAGGCAGGGAGATGAGAGATCTTTATTCTCTTTATTCTTTTTAATCTTGACTCATGTTTACCTCACATGCAATTGGAACATCATTTGTTCATCGTATTTAGTGAGGTTTTTTTTAAAACTAAAGGAGGATGTATCTTTTATTTTGTACTGAAACCAGGGGACTGAAGGAAATAATGTCTTCTCAAATTTGCAAAGTTTCTTCACCGCATTGCCCAAATTGTACTTTGCAGACTTATTCCTTTTGTAGCTGAAGGCGAAAAATAATCATTCATCCCTGGGGGAGGAAATCACCATGCACCAAATTTAAATTCGACTGCAGATTGCACCTATTTGTGTGTGTGTTTTTTTAAATGAACACTATCTTAATCATATTGGACTGGAGCTTATATTGAATATTTTAGATGTTGCTTTCCAAACTTTATTGTTAAGACCTGTGCAGGGAAACCTCGATGGAAGTGAAAGAAATAGGACACCACAGTTTAAAAAATAGAATTGACCTACAAATCAGCCTTTCCTCGTATTCGAGGACTTGGGGAAAAAAAGCTGAATTATTTTCAGTCTCACAATGAATTTAGATCATAATTTGAGCACCATGTTGAAGATGAATCATAGATGCATAATTTTTAAAAGGTATTCTTTCAGGGGATGTGGGGAGCACTGTCAAGACAGCATTTGTCACCCATGCTAAACTGCCCCTGAACTGAGTGGCTTGCCACACCAGTTCAGAGGGGAGTTAAGAGTCAACCACATTGCTCTGGGTCTGGTGTCACTTCCGGGCCAGGTAAAGATGGTAGATTTCCTTCCCTAAAGTGAGTGCACAAAATCGGGAGGCACAGCAATCGACAATCGTTTCACTAGCTTTGCAATTTCACATTAATTGAATTTAAATACCACCAGTTGCCAGGGTGGGATTTGAACCCTGTACAAAATTAACCTGGCTGGCATTAGCCAGTGACACTCAAGCTATACAACTGTCTCCCCTCAAAATATAGAAAGCATGATTGGAGGTGGAATTTAACTGGGAGTGAGTTTCAGTGGCAGCTGAAGAATTGATCGAGTGCAGTTTAAGACTGGCACCTCTACACTCTTGGGTCATATTTCCTGGCTGGCTGACTTCCTGCTGCCTCCCCTGCCGCACAACACCGACAAGTCAAAATCATGGGGTTTGGAGGCTGCTTGCTGGCACCAGGGTAGATCAAGGGGGTGGGATGCATCAGGCCCATATTGAAGGAGGTCGTAGAGGTTCACAGTCTGACTGCCCATTCATCACATCGATAAGAGAACTCCTACCTCTACTAGGCGGTCGTTCCACTCAGTGATCCATTGAAATGTCGTCAGGATCAAACTTCCATCACAGGACCTGATATGCATGCATTATTAAGATTCATAGATAAGCCAGCAGTTGACTTTGAAAAAAAGCACAGTAAAGTCTTTGCACAGATAATCAAAGAATATTCTCATCTTGTTCACAATGAATGTGGCAGGCTAAAATTCTCCCACAAACACAAAAATATAAATGCTAAAATACCACATCTCACCCATATGGGTGAGTTAATTCCAAGGTTAACTAATGTTTTGATGAGAGATCAAACCGATGGCTTTTCAGTGAGTGAACCAATTAGGAGCCTGCAGATATTGCGGCTCTGGTATTTTTGGTATCTTGCCTTTGTGTTACGAGCTTTGCTGACATCACTGAGGACAACAGTTATGGCCCAAAAATTTGTTTCAATCACCCAAGAGCAAGAGAACTGAAGAATAAGCTGCCTTTGACTACATCTCATTACTGGACTGTGTGTGTGTGTGTGTGTGTGTGAGAGAGACTGAATGAAATTAAGTCTGGTTTTGGCTCTGGAGTCGGCTGCTCACTTTAGACATTGGAGGGCTGAGAGTTCTCAGGAAACTTTCCGTGTACTCAGATGACCCAAAGCGCTTTACAATCTAGCATTTTTTGAGGTCTAGAATTGAAAATGTATTGGTAATGAAAAAAATACATAGACTTGTTAACCCAGATATAAAAACTGAAAATGCTTTGAATTTGCTTTTGTCATCATCTGTGGGAAATAAAGGGGTTGAAATTTTATCGGAGTCCTTCCATAGAGACATTATCTTATCAATTTTTCTTCCAAGCACTGACTGAATTCTTCTCCATTGCCAGCCTTATCTGTTTTTATATGCCATGTATCATGCACTTTGTTTATATATAAATGCCAGTGTATATATTCAAGACCGTTAATGTTTATCCTATGTTGTCTTTTTGCAGCTTGGATAACAAAGTGAATTAACACCATATGTACGCTGCTCTGTCTGAGTTCACTATTGCCGGCAGTTCAGAGTGCAAAAAAATGATGTTACTTGACCACAGCAAGCTGTTTGATTAAATCAGACCACACGGGCCACAGTCAGGGTAAAAGTGGAGCCGCAATAGAAACGGAGTGGTGAAAGAGAACAGAGGATAAATCTGATGGGAAGTGGAAAGCAGAAGTGAGTGTTGATAGAACTCTCTTTGATAGAACCTTCTTTGGAAAGGAGGCTTATCTGAATCAGTTTCCTCACTGGCATAACCATAAGACTCTAACCTTCCCTCCCTGCACATTCGGTTTCATGCTGTAATTGCTGGCAGTCGCTGTACAACACAACATTACCTGATACTGGAACTTATGAATGTACAGGGCTGGGGGAGGGGGAGGGGGGCACTGCAGTCTTCCAGCATCTGGTGAATATCATGTCCCACCAAGCTTCTCGTACCGTTTGATCAAAACTTCTCCAGATACTTGTCCAACTGTCTCTGAAGTTTCCTGGGATAATCATGAATTACTGCCTCCCTGGATACCCATTTCAATCATTCCTCATTCCTTGTGCAAAGTTGGTGAACAGTTCTCTCTCCCCTAACTCCTGACAATATGACCTATTAAGGTTGACACTTTTAAACACGCTGATGTTTATCTTGGCCTTATTGTTTCTGGGTATGATGATCCCTGGTACCTCACCTCTCTACTTGGTCACAAGCAGTTCCACCAAGTCAATCACTTTGACTGCTCCTGATTGCGCCCTCTCCAAAGTCCAGCTTTATTTCCCCTTGATATGGTGATTGAAACCGCATACAGTATGGTGCGTGATGCTGAGTAAGTGACCTGTACAAACCCAGCACCATTTGGAGATTTGTGCTGTAATCTTTTGGTTACACAACCCAGGATCCCACTTGCTCGCTTTACTGCTATCACAGGCTGTGCTGATGGCTTCAGCAGTCTATCTGCTCTGGCAACCACTAATCCCCTCACTTGTTTAGTGGCCTGCAGCATAACACCATTTAGCTTGCATTGCTGTGCGCACAATGTTGAAGAAAATCAGTAATTCTGACATAATATTGTATTCCTTTAGATCTCCAGTTAATATTTTATTGCCCATCTCCGAAGTATCATTACAAATTAATACCTGCTCATCTTGAGGCCAGCAAGTAAACAGTTGATCAGCAATTACTATTTTTTTTCATGGGGAGGTGGGGGGGGGGGGGGGGGGGGGGGTTAGGATGGGAGGCAGTAGTTATAGTATTTGGTAAGCTAAAGCAGATATATTATTGATTCCTGATAGTGGAGCTGGCTAAGGGGAGGCAATTAATGCATGGTCGAAGCCAGAATGCTACAACAAACTCAACTGTCACAGGTCAATAGTTACATCACTATCTAACCTACAATGAATCATTCCAGCAAAAGAGAATATCAAGCTGATTTGACCACCCAGGCATGCCTCATGCTTCAATCTGGCATTTAGGTAAGTTATCTCTGCATTCATTTAGAACTATGTCGTAAAAAGAAATGCTCGTTTGTGATTCAAACTCCACCCCAACGACTGTCTTACGGCAGTGTAGAATCAGAGCAGGAATGGGATTGGTGAAAATAAAATTAATCGCAGCAGTTTTACGGTCACTGTGAACCGAGCATTTTTGAAGAAAATTAAATTTAAAAGATTTCACAAGTTCTGGAGCATGTGGCATGCAAGGACTGTCTGTCCTGATTCAATTTCAGGAACCTGGCATGTCAAAAAGGCATTTTTGCTGACCTGCTGAGCTTTCTGATGATGATCATCTGAATACCTCTGTGGATCTGCAGCATTGTAAATCCATTATGCTCATAGTATAAGCCAATTGAGCTGAGTCTGGATGCTCTATTTTAAAGTTATTTCCACTCCTCCCCCCCCCCCCCCCCAATTTAACAATCAGCCCAAAATATAACCATGACGCATGCAGTTCTTGAATAAATTATGCCTTGCTCATGTTAATAAAAATTAGATTATAAAGTGCTTGCAGTCCTCCACTTTGTTGATCCAAACCTTCGCCACCTGTCTCAGCAAAAGTCTCAAAACACTTCAGTAATTTTTCTGCAGCTGGTGTTGAATTCAGGGATTGACACAGGCTTTCTGGCCAACAATAGTGACTTTGGCTCTGTGAATCAAGAGAGGGATGTAGTAATGACATGGTAATTGCATTGAAATTAAATCTGGGGTTGTTGAACGGTCTGTTCTGCAGCTGATAGTGATAAGTTGTTTTGGAAAAGCAATGCCATTACCAGTTTTTAAAAATTCACTGAGCCTTGGTCAGAAAGAGTGGAACAAAATAATTGTACAGATGCACTGTGAACATTATATCACAAAGTCATTGAAGAATACAAGAAAAGGACGCGATTATACCAAAAACTAATCTCCTTCATATGGGTGTCTGTAAACTTCTGCCCAAACACCGAGGTTCATAAACTTGCTGCCATTGGAGGCTTCATACCTTCTTGTTCCTCCGTCATTTGGCCCCGAAAATTAAATTGGACAGGAAACATTCAAGGGAAAGAAAACAACCGTCCGTTCTCGAAAGGACTGAAAGCTCAGACACATCGGAAGTCGTGCCAGGGTGAACTTCATGAGGGTACCACCTCCTAGGCTTTCCAACTTCAAAGGCGTATTGTGGTTTAAGCCTGGCCACAAGCTCCATGTGTACAGAAATGTTGTAGGGGTGTTGGGAGGTAGTGTGGGGCGGGGGTGGGGGGGGGGGGGGAGTGGTACAACGGCGAAGCAGAGTGCCGGGGCACACACCTGCATTCTAGCATGGACATCTGCTTTAGTATTAACAGCCAAGTAATGTTAGTAAAGAGGCACTGTTCTTAAAGAAAACTATTACAGTTGGGTGAGCAATAAATGTCTGAGTATTGTCGCAGTTGTCAGTGAGCTGTTGCAATCAATTAATCACAATTGAGAACTTTAGCACAATTTCAGGATTAATCTGTACCAATATATGTGATTGACGAGATCACCAAGTATTCCAGGAAGCCTCGGGATGAAGCTTGATTTTTGTCAATTTCTCCAATTCCACTTTTAAGGTGCAAGTTGTTGGGGATTTGAGATTTTAAAAAATTGATTTACGGGATGTGGGCGTCGCTATTGAGGCCAGCATTTATTGCCCATCCCTAGATGCCCTTCAGTAGGTGGTGGTGAGTTGCCATCTTGAACCGCTGCAGTCCTGTGGTGCAGGTACGGCCACAGTGCTGTTATGAAATGTGTTTCTGATTGACCCAGTGACAGTGAAGGTATGGCTGATATATCTCCAAGTCCGGATGGTGAGTCACTTGGAGGGGAACCTCTGCTGCTCTTATCCTTCGAGATGGGCGTGGTCATGAGTTTGAAAGGTGCTGCCTAAGGGACGCTGGTGAGTTCCTGCAGTGCACCTTTAAGATGGTACACACGGCTGCCACTGTTCTTCAGTGATGGAGGGATTGAATACTTGTGGGTAGGGTAGCAATCAAGTGGGGCTGCTTTGCCCTGGATGGTGTTGAGCTTCATGAGTGTTGGAGCTGCACTCATCCAGGCAAGTGGAGAGTATTCCATCAGCCTCCTGACTTGTGCCTTATAGATGATGGACAGAATTTGGGGAGTCAGGAGGTCAGCTACTCATCATAGGACTACTAGCCTTTGACTCCTCTTGTAGCCACATTATTAACATGGCTAGTCCAGTTCAGTTTCTGATCAATGGTAACCTCCCGGATATTGATTGTGGGTGACTCAGTGATTGTAATACCACTTAATCATACGGTGGTTAGGTCCTCTTTTGTAGGAAATGGTAATTGCCTGGCACTTGTGTGGCACGAGTGTTACTTGCCACTTGTCAACCCAAGCCTGGATATTGTCCAGCTCTTGCTGCATTTGGCCTGCTTCATTATTTGTTTTACGCAGGCCAGTCACATGACTTAAGCAAGTTGAAGCTTTTGGGATACACTTGTAAAATTGTCTTTCCCCCCCCATTTTCCCTTCACTATTTCCCCTAAACTTTTTGTCGTGTGCATCAGTCCCATGTCTTTTTAACCTCTACCATTTTCATGTTATTCTGTCCTTTTCATGACTCTGCATGGATTGACTGATCAGCTTCCATATCATCTCTCAGATTCCTGTTAAAGCAGCTGGCAGGCTCTGTCAGTCCATTCACACACACCCTCGCTATGACTGGCATATCTATTCATTCTCTCCCATCCACTTCTTCCAGCCTGACTAAAATGGCAGTTTATTTTTCAGTCTTCGGCCCTGGTGAAGTCCACAAATCCGAAACATCAATCTGACCGCAGAGCCTGTGCTCTTCTGGATTTTTCTGTTTTTATTTCTCGCCACGCTATTGTCTCAGAAGCCTTTCCATTGCAAGGAACAGAGCAATCATTATAATCTTTGCTGTGTGACTTCCTTTGAAGACAGGATAATTGCTTTCACCTTACTTACAATGCTTGGTGAAAACTGTAAAAAATTTCATTTGAATGCCATTACCCACAGAACCAATGTTATTGCTTCCAGCTCACAGATGGCAGTAATTCACCCCTTATTGGCTGGACAGGGCAATGTCAATCTCTGATTCTGAGTCCAATTAAACTTGCACTCCATCTCTGTGCAATTTATTAAAGTGCTCTCAACAAAGATAGTGAATAGGTTGGATGGAAACAGCCTGTTCTGTTCAATATTTCTCCCTCACAAACAGGATGAAAGCAAGAGAATGATTTGTTTTGTACTGTTTACTTGGAAGGCCACGCATATTAAGTGAGAAATTTTTAAAAGGCATTTTTAATGTTATGAAGTTTGCAAAAAGATAACTTTTCCTGTTCAGTTGTAGCACACTTTGAAAAGACTTGCATTGTATCGTGTCTTTCCACCGATTAAATCAGTGCGGTCACTGTTGTATTGTTGGAAATACAGCAGCCAATTTGCGCACAGCAAGCTCTCACAAACAATGGTATGATGCCAATCAGATAGCCTGTTTTTGAAGATTCACAGGAGGTATTCGCCTGTCTTCTTTGAAATAGTGCCGTGGATCTTTTATATCTCATGCAAAAGACATTGCGGTGATCCTTCAGTACTGTACTGAAGTGTTGGCTTAGGTTCTTCTCCTCAAGTTTGTGGGTTGGAATATGAACCTGCAATCTTCTGACTCAGAAGTGAGTGAGCTACCCACTGTGACGTGGCTGACAAAGGTTAAGTGCAGTACCAACTGATCTGCTCCTCGGCCTCCAGCTCACACCTTGTGAAAGAGTTGACTGGGAGTGGAACAGTCAAAGAAAAAGAAGAACTTGCCTTCAGCTCACTCCTTTTGTAGCTTGACAATGTTCCAAAGTGCTTCACAATTACATTATTACTCCTGGAAGTAGTCACAATTGTTCTGTGGGCCAACGTGACAGTCGACTCACAGAATTTGGGGCGGCACGACACCATAGTGATTAACACTTGTTGCTTCAAAGCTCTAGGGTCCCAGGTTCAATTCCCAGCTTGGGTCACTGTCTGTGTGGAATCTGCACGTTCACCCTGTGCCTGCGTGGGTTTACTACGGGTGCTGTGGTTTCCTCCCACAGTCCAAAGCTGTGCAGGTTAGGTGGATTGGCCACGCTAAATTGCCTTTAGTGTCCAAAAAGGACAGGTGGGGTTACGGGGATAGGGTGGAGGTATGGGCATATGTAGCATGCACTTTCCATGGGCCAGTGCAGATTCGATGGGCCGAATGGCCTCCTTCTGGACTGTAAATTCTACGATTCTAATTCCCCACAAACTGGAACATGACAAATCCCCAGCTGAAAGATTTTGGGTGGTGATGTTATTGGAGACAATAATTTCCCAGCTCTTCTTTGAACATTACTATAATGTTCACAGGATTCCCAAGTTGGCTTAAACACACAGGTCTATTCTGTCAAAGTAAAACAAGCCCCCAATGCAGTGTGCAGCACATCAGTCCCAGCCGGGACCATCCGATGTCCCGGTTTCAATCCTCGCCAGCTTTTAACTTCCTGGTTCATCAAGCCCCAGCTGCTAGGCCTCCGCCCCTCAGCGTGGGGGCTGGTATTCAACGAGCCCCCTGGGAGATCAATTGGGTCATCTCTTTGGGTCTTGTAAGGGCTATTACAAATACCATTGGGTATCCTAGCAGGCAGCCGGGCAATACCCTGACATTTCATTCAAAGGATTACACCCACGGCTCTCCCTCACTAGGAGCCTAGATAATGTGCTGGAGGCCTACATTGAAGCTGGGACCAACAGCCTCTTGACTCAGAGGGAACAGTCCAACCGTCGAGCCTATTTAATGAGAATGCCATTCACAAAAGGCTGACTGGCCTCTTTCTGGGCTGTAAAAATCTATGAATCTATTTCCTTTGCGAGTATGGGCAGAGGGATCTGGGTGTCTTTGTTCATGAATCACAGAAAGTCGGCATGTAGGTACAACATGTAATTAAAAAGGCAAATGGAATGTTAGCGTTTATTGCAAAAGGGTGGGAGGTTTGGGGGGGATTTGAGGAGAAACGTTTTTACGCAGAGGGCGGTGATGGTCTGGGAGGGTGGTAGAGGCGGGATGCCTCACATCCTTTAAAAAGTACCTGGATAGTACTTGGCACGCAAGGCAATGGGCCAAGTGCTGGCAAGTAGGATTCGATGAGCAGGTCAGGGCCTTTCATGTGTCGGTGCGGACTTGATGGGCCGAAGGGCCTCTTGGGCACTGTCGTATTCTGTGATTCTGGAAGTGGCAGTCCCACTGAACTGAAGTTGTGCCTCTGGTCTGCATTTCAGTCAGTTTAAAGATCCTACCCAACGTGTTCGGTTTCATTACAGCCCAGGCTCAGTCGTTGATTTTGCACTTTTGAGTGATGGTCGGAACCTTGAGGAATTGAATATTGGTCAGTTGGGAGCGGTCACAATCTGTGATCTCAGCACACAAAAGCTCAGAACAGTTCAGAGCTATGCCAAAGTGCAACTCTGGGAGCTTTAATATCATTTTTTTTTCAAAATCGCACTAGTTGTTCAGGTTTTTATAATGCTGAAACCTCAGCATTTTGATGCTGGGCATGTTCTGCAGTAGACTTGAACAGCCAATATACTCAGCTCTGATATTTAATAGCATTCCCACTGAAAGAATATGAGTGCAATCACTTCATTGATAACTAGAATATTTTGAGCAAATAGACATCATCATTTGGCCAACCACCACGAAAATGAAACTACACAAATGGGAAATGTATGAACATGGAATATGCTGTTGGTGTTCAGTGGACAGATATTTCTCAATCGACTATTTAAGTTTTAACCTGTTTAAGATGAGGTAGTATCTATTGTAAAACCATGAGCAGAAATATAGCATGTAAATCCAGCGGTATCATCAACAGTATGGTCGGATAGATACTGCAGGTGGAGGTGCTACTGTTCGCATCTGTTGCTAAGTATCACATTCATCGGGGGGGGAGGATTACCTTGAAGAAATATACAATGTTCAAAGTGCTCCCCATTCCTATGGAATGTTTTTCTCCTTTTTTGCCATTGTGGACAGCAGTACAAAAATGGTCAAATATGTGCTGACAAGGCTACAATAGGCACTATAAATCTCACGGAAGTCCTTCAGTAAGATCTTTGTCTTGTCTGACTGTTTCAATAACATCAAAAAAGGAAACATTGTGTTGCAGGTCCTTCCAACAACCTGTCGTGATGCAGTTTCAAACTTGTTTCAGAGTCATTTCAGCTGCTAGGAAATCATGCTATCAGCTTGTCTGATGTGATTTTCCAGAGTTGTCTGGTTCTTCATTTATTCCCGCCGATAATACTCTGAACAAAAAGGTATCTCCCTGAGATTTTCTTTCCTCATTTAACACAAGCGTAACACAACATGACTCAATGGATGAATACATTGACTCAGTGCCATAAATTCATGGCATTGAGCGAGACAAACCACTGAAGACCATGTTCAATCGGTGATCTACGTTGAGTAAGCTGATCTCAGTTTGCATGTCATTGGCATTCCAACGTTAGCCCCAGAGAGAGAGGTAGAATCAGTCAAGTTTTCAAGTCTGAATCAGCACTCTATGATACCTGTTGGAAAGTGTAATTCATTGGAAAGGTTCAGACGCAGACCGTTGCTTCTCGTATTTCCCCTGCACTCAGGGAACTGAAAAGTTGACAATCACTGACCTTAACCAACCTGTGAAAAATTGATCTTTTGATGGGGGGGGGGGGGCAGTGAAGCATGGGGCGGCGGAGTCAGGTTGTGAGGTGGAGTATGGGGAAAATTAATCACTTGTCTCATCATTACAATTGACCCCAACATAAACTTCCACCTTAACAGGAATAATGCCTACTTCTAGTTTAGCGTCATGGAATGATGCAGCTGAGAAGATGGTCACGTGGCCTCTTACGCCGATGCCAGTTTTTTGAGAGCGTATTAAATTCTTCCTCTTCCTCTGCTGTTCCCCCGTAGCTCTGCGAATGCTTCCATTTCATGGACTTATCCAACTTCCGTTTTGTTAATATTGAATCTGTTGGCAGAGGATAACAACTCACTGTCTTTTTTTCCCTCATGTCACCACTTGTCATTTTGACAGTCTTCTTCAACATGTATCCAATGGTTATCCACCCTTCTGCTACTCAAAACAGTCCCTTGTTCTTTACTTTGTCACAACCTTTCATGATTTTGAACACCTCTATCAATTCTCCCCAAACCTCACGGAGAAGAACTTTTGTTGCTCTAGTCTCTTCACATATCCCAAGAACCATCCTGGTAATCGTCATCTGCAATTTTGTTTTAGTATTTTTTCAGTGCTGGTGCTCAGAATTAGATAAGGTAATTAGATGAGGCCTAATCCATGATTTATAAAGAGTAAAGATTGCTGTTGTACTTTACACCTTCATTTATAAAGCTAAAGATCCCATATTCCCTATTTCAACAGCTTCCTGAGAATGTCCTGACACCTTTGAAGACACTCCCTGGGTCTCCCTGCACACTCATCCAAATTGTTCCATTTGGTTTATGTTGCCTTTCCTTATTCTTCCTACCAAAATGAATCACTTCACACTGATATGCATTTTGATTGTATCTGCCATTTGTTCTGTCACGGTCCCATTAATAGCCCATGTGAGCTTGTGCAGGGAAGTGTCAGAACAGAATTTAGTGTTCCAATTACAGGGCTGGATGAACAGGATAGGCCAATGAAATAAGGAGACAGAAGGAAGGATATACGCAGAAGCAAATACAGTATTTTAATATATCAAGCATAACTGATCATGGTCAACAGAAGGTAATGGACTATAAATTGAACGGTGTGTAATACTTTCATTAGATCTTATTAAATTGCCGGCTTAATTTGTCGCCATGTATGTTATTTACTCTGTAATTCACCCATTTGAGATTTCCATTACCATTTGATGAATTATGATTCCCCCACACTGAGTAGTTTTCCATTTTTTCATTTCGCATTGCCCAGTTTTAAATCAGATTTCTACCTACAAAGTGGTGGTGACACTTTTCTGCAGCTGATGAGATTTCCAGAGCCTGTGAACGATGAAATACACCTCGGTACACAAAACGATAAATTTTGATCTTTGCTGAGGAAACAGACCATTTCGAATTTTTATTTTGCCCACACTGAAATTCCCCCACCTTTCTTTCATGCCTCCGATGGCTTTGACCTTTCAAGCCCTTTGATGGTTGACCAGCTGCAAACATGGAGAATAACTGAGCAGTCCACCTTTCAGTAAAATACATTTGGTGAATCGTTTATATATTTGTTTGTATTGAGTGCATCAAATCTCTCTGTTTTCTTCCCAGTTCCTTGTTTCCCAGGGCCGTGGACGAAAGGCAACATGCCAGTTCTGCATACTAGGCAGCAAGGTGGCGCAGTGGTTAGCACTGCTGCCTCACTGCGCCAAGTTCCCAGGTTCGATTCCAGCTCTGGGTTATTGTCCGTGTTAAGTTTGCACATTCTCTCCGTGTTTGCATGGGTCCGCCCCCACACCCCAAGACGATGTGCAGGCTGAGTGGATTGACCATGCTAGATTGCCCCTTAATTGGAAAAAAATGAATTGGGTACTCTAAGTTTATTTTTTTAAATGTATTGTCCAACCTCCCTTTAAATGCACCAGTGATATTTGCTCGATCACTCCACGTGGCCGTGAGTTCGACATTCACTCCACTCTCTGAGGGAAAGTTTTGAGTTCCTTATTCGATTTATTGGTGAACACCTTACATTTCCCCGCCTCTGGTTTTGAACAATTCCAAACGCGGAAAAACCTTCCACATCCACCCTGTTGAAGCCCTCAACATTTTAAGGAAATCTTTCAAGATCACGTCTTAGTCTTCCCTTTTCGAGAGAAGAGTCCCAGCCTGTTTAGTCTTCGTTGAAAACCTCTAAGTACGGGTTTCATCCATGTAAATAGTTTGCATTCTGTCCTATGCTTCTACATCCCTTTTGTAATGTGGATATGACAATTATGCACTGCACTCAATGTGTGGTTGAACCATCCTTCTCCAGAAATTCAATATAACTCCTCTTCTATTGAATTTTATTCCATGAGAAATGAATCCTCGTGCTCTGATTGTACTTCTTATGGCTTTGTTATGGCCCTGTATTGTTGCTGTTGTAGTTATTTTTAACTCAAAAAGGGAAGGAATGTTGTGGCTACAGAATTGAAAACTTTTCATTTCAGGCACTGAGAGTCCTTTATCACTCTTTGGTTAGGTTAGGTGCAAAGTAAAACTCCATCCACCCTGCTACAACAATGTTTTTCAGCTCCAAAATCTGGAAGGCGCCTTTCACTGTGCAACCGTGCTGTTTTCTATTTCCCACACCGGTTATTTTGTGGTCCCCATGGAGCCTGATTGCCACTTGCTTAATTTGTGGCAGTCCTATTCTGCCCACTCAGAATTGCATCTAAACAGCAAAACAGCTCTTTTTGATTAAGGCTGTCTCATTGTATTGGCCTTGCTTGTGTCCCGGATTTTCTTAGGCTGGTGAAGCTAAACCACACTTAATTTGAAAGAAGGTGCCTTGTTTGTCCCTTACACATGGAAGATCAAAATGGTTAATTCCTTTGACTTACTTTGCACCACATGTGTTTGGTCAGTGATGTTGTTCTGCTGGAGTGCACCAGAGTGGTGCATTGGACCTCCAACCAGGGCCCGAGGGACAGAGTGCAGGGGAGCCGCGGCCCCGGAGAAGAGAGGACCCACAGTGAAACGCTGCCGGTGTGGAGTCCCAAGTTGTGAGGCCAGTGTGGGAGGGAGGCTGACTGCAATGTGTGTTGGGGAGTCAAAGAGTGCGTCTGGGAGTGTGTGCCTGTGTGTGGGAGTGAGAGAGTGGGTGTGGGAATCAGAGATTGTGTGTGTGTGTGGGAGTGAGAGAGTGAGTGAGTGTGGGAGTGAAAGAGTGGGTGTCTGTGTGTGGGAGTGAGAGACTGGGTGTGTGAATCAGAGATTGTGTGTGTGGGAGTGAGAGAGTGAGTGAGTGCGGGAGTGAAAGAGTGGGTGTCTGTGTGTGGGAGTGAGAGACTGGGTGTGTGAATCCGAGAGTGAGTGAATGTGTGAGAGTGAGTGAGTGTGGGAGTGAAAGAGTGGGTGTCTGTGTGTGGGAGTGAGAGACTGGGTGTGTGAATCCGAGAGTGAGTGAATGTGTGAGAGTGAGTGAGTGTGGGAGTGAAAGAGTGGGTGTCTGTGTGTGGGAGTGAGAGACTGGGTGTGTGAATCAGAGATTGTGTGTGTGGGAGTGAGAGAGTGAGTGAGTGTGGGAGTGAAAGAGTGGGTGTCTGTGTGTGGGAGTGAGAGACTGGGTGTGTGAATCAGAGATTGTGTGTGTGGGAGTGAGAGAGTGAGTGAGTGTGGGAGTGAAAGAGTGGGTGTGTGGGAGTGAGAGACTGGGTGTGTGAATCAGAGATTGTGTGTGTGGGAGTGAGAGAGTGAGTGAGTGTGGGAGTGAAAGAGTGGGTGTGTGGGAGTGAGAGACTGGGTGTGTGAATCAGAGATTGTGTGTGTGGGAGTGAGAGAGTGAGTGAGTGTGGGAGTGAAAGAGTGGGTGTCTGTGTGTGGGAGTGAGAGACTGGGTGTGTGAATCCGAGAGTGAGTGAATGTGTGAGAGTGAGTGAGTGTGGGGGTGAGAGGGTGACTGTGTGTGGGAGTCAAAGAGCCTACATGTCTATTGTTATGGGAGCAGCGTTTTCAGAACCCCAAAATGTATCATGGAGTTCAACCAACCTCTGCCTTTAATGTATTGTTGCTTTTGAAGCACACAGCTTGGTCTCCAAGTGTGGTACTACAATTATAGACACGTGGGTTTTTAAACACAAAACAATGTTTATTCCATGAATTCAACTTAACATTTTTAAATAAACATTGGATTCCTTAACACCCCTTATTTCAAAGATAACCCCGAAATTTAAATCACCCAAATGATTCAGAGATCGTCTTTCATGGCAGAGATCACAGCAGAATCCAGCTCACTGCAAACACAGACACATCCAAGCTCTTTTTCTTCATGCAGCTCTCAGCAAACCAGCCAGGCACTTTTCAGTTGCTCTCTCAAACTGAAACTAAAAGCAGAAGGGAGCTCAACTCAGCTACCACTCACTCTGACATCACTTCAGTAATATGAGCTGCTTCATTTCTTAAAGGTACATTGCTTAAACATCCATTTCTTAAAGGTACTCTCAAATGACATGATAGGCAGCAGGACCTGGACAATATTAAGGCTCGGGCAATTAAATAGCAAGCAACAATTGCACCACACAAGTGCCAGGCAATGACTATCTCCATCAAGAGAGAATCTAACCATCTCCGCTTGATAGTTAATGGCATTACCATTGCTGAATCCTCCATTATCATACCTAACATAGATACAAATTAGGAACAAGAGTAGACCATTTGGCCTTTCAAGCCCATTTTGCCATTCAATAAGACGATGACTGATCTATTTTATCTAATTCAGCCGTAAAAATATGAATTGACCTTGCCTTTTACCAGAGTTCCACAGATACACCTACTGAGCGAAAAGATTCCTCCTCATCTCTTTCTGAAATGGGAGAGCCCTTGGGCAGGAGTCTCCATCCTGGACTCTCATATCATGGGCTGAATTCTCCATTATTGGGACTATGTCCCCACGCCGTGAGTCAAAACGGCGGAGTTCCACGCCAGAAAAACTGGCATGGAAGGACTCCTAATTCCCAGACCTGCAGGAGGCTAGCAAGGAGCCGGAGAAAACCTTGCAGCTTTTGCTGCAGATACAGCCCCCGCGCTTCCTGGTCAGAGGCCGCGCATCTGCATGGTAGCGGCTTCCAGCGGCCGAGCCGTGCTACATGGTGGACTCAGATTGCAGAGCCAGACACAAGAAAGAGACCCCCGATTGACCGTGCGCCTGACCTTCAAACCCCACACGAACATTCCCTGGCCACCTACAAGGTCTCCCTTGGCCTCCGATCCACCTGCCCCCGACCAGGGCAGCCGCAGTCTGAGCCTGCAGCCGCCAGGCGAGCATCCCGACTGGCTGGAGCACATTAGTTCCACGCCATCGGGACTTCTGCTGGTCGGGGGCGGAGAATTGCTGAGTGGGCCTTTGGCAATGGTCCCAGGTGGTGCGGCGGGATTTCGGGGCCTGTAGAATCGGTGAACCGGTGGCGGTCCCAATTTCCTGCGGGAACATCGATTTGCCGCCCCGCGCTGGCCGCAATTTTGATGTGAGGTTGCAGAGAATCCAGCCCCATGTTCCCCATTGGGACAGAGAATCGGGCGCCGGACAATAATGCCGGGCTCTGAACTGATTGTGATGCTACGATCTCCCCACTACCAGCGGGGCCGAGGTCTATGACCGCGTGCTGGTGAGGGAATGTAAATGAATGCAAATGGCTTAAGGACCCATTTGTAGCCATTTAGCGGGCCCGACACCGTAATCTCTGGCTCTATGTGATTCTCCGGAACATGTGGCCGGGGCTCATGTGCAAGTGATCACTTATAAGACCATAAGACGTAGGAGCAGAATTAAGCCACCTGGCCCATCGAGTTTGCTCCGTCATTCAATCATGGCTGATATTTTTCTCATTCCCATTCTCCTGCCTTCTCTCATGACCCCTGATCCCCTTATTAATCAAGAACCGATTTATCTCTGTCTTAAAGACACTCAGTGATTTGGCCTCCACAGCCTTCTGCAGCAAAGAGTTCCACAGATTCACCACCCTCTGACTGAAGAAATTCCTCCTCATCTCTGTTTTAAAGGATTGCCCTTTAGTCTGAAATTATCCCCTCTGGTTCTAGTTTCTCATACAAGTGGAAACATCCTCTCCACGTCCAGTCTATCCAGGCCTCGCAGTATCCTGTAAGTTTCAATAAGATCCCCCCTCATCCTTCTAAACTCCAATGAGCACAAATCCAGAGTCCTCAACCGTTTCTCATATGACAAGCTCTTTATTCTCGGGATCATTTTTGTTAACCTCCTCTGGACCCTTTCCAAGGCCAGCACATCCTTCCTTAGATATGGGGCTCAAAACTGCTCACAATACTCCAAATGGGGTCTAACCAGAGCCTTATACAGCCTCAGAAGTACATCCCTGGTCTTACATTCTAGCCCTTTCGACATGAATGCTAACATTGCATTTGCCTTCCTTTTTTTTTTTAAATAATTTTTATTGAAAGAGTTTTTCCATACAAACATTTACCCCTACTAATTTTTAAATTATTTACCACACAATCCCTCTAGGCAAGTGTCCCTCCCTCGCCCGCCCTCTCGCGCGCACCAGTCCTCCCCCCCCCCCCCCCAGGCAACCTTAACAAACAAGGCAGCCTACAGTTTCAGACATGAGCAGCGAGCAGACTTGCCCGCGTTACAGTCATGCATGTCCCCCCCCGACCCTTGCCGCCCCCCCCTCCCCCCCCCTCCCTCCCCCCCCCCCCCTCCCTCCCTCCCCCCCTCCCCCCCCCCCCGGGTTGCTGCTGCCACGACCCCGAACGTCTATCTCTGATCTAAAAAGTCAAGGAAAGGTTGCCACCGCCTGGAGAATCCCTGTACCGACCCTCTCAGGGCAAATTTGATCCTTTCTAGCTGAATATAGCTAGCCATATCGTTAATCCAAGTTTCAACGCTTGGAGGCCTCGCGTCCTTCCATTGAATTAATATCCTTCGTCGAGCCACTAGGGATGCAAAGGCCAGTATTCCGGCCTCCCTAGCCTCCTGTACCCCCGGTTCTACCCCGACCCCAAAGATCGCAAGCCCCCACCCTGGTTTGACCCTGGACCCCACCACCTTCGACACCGTCCTTGCCACCCCCTTCCAGAACCCTTCCAGCACCGGACATGCCCAGAACATATGCACATGGTTCGCTGGGCTTCCCAGACATCTGACACACCTGTCCTCACCCCCAAAGAACCGGCTCATCCTTGTCCCCGTCATGTGAGCTCTATGCAGCACCTTAAATTGAATGAGGCTCAGCCTCGCACACGAGGAGGAAGAATTGACCTTCTCCAGTGCATCCGCCCACGTCCCGTCTTCTATCTGCTCTCCCAGCTCCCCTTCCCACTTGGCTTTCAGCTCCTCCCCTGATGCTTCTTCCGCCTCCTGCATTATCTTGTAGATGTCTGATATCTTCCCCCCTCCGACCCAGACCCCCGAGAGCACCCTATCACTCGCCCCCTTACTGGGGAGCAGGGGGAACCCCTCCACCTGCCGTCTAGCAAATGCCTTCACTTGTAAATATCTGAACATGTTTCCCGGGGGGAGCTCAAACTTCTCCTCCAGCCCTCCCAGGCTCGCAAACCTCCCCTCTATAAACAGGTCCTTCAGCTGCCGTATGCCCACCCTGTACCAGCTCTGAAATCCCCCGTCGATGTTCCCCGGGATGAATCTATGGTTCCCTCTTATTGGCGCCGCCAACAGACCTCCCATTTCCCCCCTATGTCGCCTCCACTGCCCCCATATCTTGAGGGTGGCCGCCACCACCGGGCTCGTGGTGTACCTCGTGGGGGGGAGCGGCCATGGTGCCGTTACTAGGGCCCCCAGGCTTGTGTTGCCACAGGACGCCCTCTCCATTCGTTTCCAAGCTGCCCCCTCCCCTTCCATCATCCACTTGCGCACCATTGACACATTTGCCGCCCAGTAGTACCCCGAAAGATTGGGTAGTGCCAGCACTCCACTGTCCCTACTCCGCTCCAAAAAGACCCTCCTCACCCTTGGGGTGCCATGCGCCCACACGTAGCTCATGATGCTACTCGTCACCTTTTTGAAGAAGGCCCTAGGGAGGAAGATGGGCAAGCACTGAAATAAAAACAAGAACCTTGGGAGGACCGTCATTTTGATTGACTGCACCCTCCCCGCCAGCGACAACGGTACCATGTCCCACCTCTTAAATTCCTCCTCCATCTGTTCCACCAGCCTGGAAAAGTTCAACTTGTGGAGGGTCCCCCAGTTCCTTGCCACCTGCACCCCTAAGTACCTAAAGCTCTTTCCTGCTCGCTTGAAGGGGAGTCTCCCAATACCCTCTCCCTGGTCCCCCGGGTGTATCACAAAAACCTCGCTTTTGCCCAAATTTAGTTTGTACCCCGAAAAGTCCCCAAACTCTGCTAATAGTTCCATTATCTCCGGCATTCCCCCTTCTGGGTCTGCCACGTACAGCAGTAGATCATCCGCATACAGCGATACTCGATGTTCCTCCCCTCCCCTAGTCAGTCCTCTCCACCCCCCTGAACCCCTCAGTGCCATCGCCAACGGTTCAATCGCCAGTGCGAAAAGTAGGGGGGATAGGGGACATCCCTGCCTGGTCCCACGGTGGAGCCCGAAATACTCCGACCTCCTCCCGTTTGTCACTACACTCGCCGTCGGGGCCGAGTAGAGCAGCTTCACCCACTTAATAAAGCCTTCCCCAAACCCAAACCGTTCCAACGTCTCCCACAGGTACTCCCACTCCACCCTATCGAATGCCTTCTCCGCGTCCAGCGCTACCACTATCTCAGCCTCCCCCTCCACTGCCGGCATCATAATTACATTCAGCAATCTCCGCACGTTCGTGTTGAGCTGCCGCCCCTTCACGAACCCCGTCTGGTCCTCATGGATTACCCCTGGCACACAATCCTCTATTCTAGCTGCCAGGATCTTTGCCAGCAACTTGGCATCCACGTTCAGAAGCGAGATAGGCCTGTAGGACCCGCACTGCACGGGGTCTTTATCCCGCTTCAATATCAGGGAGATCAGAGCCTGCGACATTGTCGGGGGCAGAACCCCCCCCTCTCGCGCCTCATTAAAGGCTCGTACCAGTACCGGTCCCACCAAGTCCACATTTTTCTTATAGAATTCCACCGGGAACCCATCTGGCCCCGGCGCCTTCCCCGCCTGCATCTGACCTATTCCCTTGACTAGCTCCTCTAGCCCTATTGGCGCCCCCAGCCCTTCTACCAGCCCCTCCTGGACCCTTGGGAACCTCAATTTGTTTAGGAAGTCCTCCATTCCCCCTCTCCTCGTCGGCGGCTCAGACCGATACAACTCCTTGTAAAAATCCCTGAAGACCCCGTTCACTTCTTGCCCCTTCTGCACTACCTTCCCGCCCCTCTCCTTCACTCCCCCAATCTCCCTAGCCGCATCTCGTTTGCGAAGCTGGTGTGCCAGCATCCTGCTCGCCTTTTCCCCATACTCATAAACCGCGCCCTGTGCCCTTCTCCACTGCGTCTCTGCCTTCCTGGTGGTCAGCAGGTCGAACTTGACCTGCAGGCTGCGCCGTTCTCCCAGCAGCCCCTCCTCTGGTGCCTCCGCATATCTCCTATCCACTTCCAATAGCTCCCCCACCAGCCTCTCCCTCTCCTGCCTCTCCTTTCTTTCTCTGTGCGCCCTTATGGAGATCAGCTCTCCCCTGATCACTGCCTTCAGGGCCTCCCAGACCATCCCCACCTGCACCTCACCCGTGTCATTCAAGTCCAGATAGCTCTCAATGCTCTTCCGGACCCTTTTACACACCTCGTCGTCCGCTAACAGCCCCACATCCAGCCGCCACAGCGGGCGCTGGTCCCGCGCCTCCCCCATTTCCACATCCACCCAATGTGGTGCATGATCAGAGATCGCAATGGCCGAGTACTCAGCTTCCCGTACCCTCGGGATCAGCCCCCTGCTCAACACGAAGAAATCGATTCTGGAGTACACTCTATGGACGTGGGAGAAAAAGGAATACTCCCTCGCCCTCGGCCTACCAAACCTCCATGGGTCTACTCCTCCCATCTGCTCCATGTACCCCCTCAGCACTTCTGCCGCTGCCGGCCTCCTATTGGTCCTTGAGCTCGATCTGTCTAGCCCGGGGTCCAGCACTGTGTTAAAGTCCCCCCCCATGATCAAGCCCCCTGCCTCCAGTCCCGGAATGAGGCCCAATAGGCGCCTCATAAAATGCATTTGCCTTCCTAACTGCCGACTGAACGTTTACCTTCAGAGAATCTTGAACAAGGTCTCCCAAGTCTCTTTGTGCTTCTGATTTCCTAAGCAGTTCCCCATTTAGAAAATAGACAATGCGTCCATTCCTCCTTCCAAAGAGCATAACCGTATGCTTTTCCACATTGTATTCCATCTGGTCTCTACTATTGTGGCCCTGGCATGGTGGATCACATGGTTGGCCAAGGGGATAACTCCCCCAAGGAGTTATCCCCTTGGACAACTGCGAGGTCCACCACACAAGGGCCACACTGCTGGAGACCATCCGAGCTCAACGGTGTGCCATTCTCCCCACAATGCACCGTCTACTCATCCCCCTGTACCGGACCACCCGTACGACCATCCCATGGACCCTTGTAATACAGGGACCTCCAAAGGACCCCTGTAATAGGGGGAACCCCTCCCCCCAGAGACCTCTGTAAAGGACGCCTTCCCTGGGACCCTCGTAATAGAGATCCCCAGGGACCCTATAATAGCGCGCCCCCCCCCCCCCCCCTCCCCTCCCCCCGACCCCCTGAGATCCCTGTAATAGGGAAACTTCCCTTGGGACCCTTGTAGCACAGTGACCCCTAGGAGCCCCCTGTAATAGGGAGATGCCCAGGGACCCAGTAATAGGGAGAACCCCCCCCCCCCATAGGGACCCCTGCCCTGGAGAGACCCCCACCCAGAAAAGAGACTGCCGCCTTGAAGCTAGAGAACAGTTCAAATAGGGGCAGCGAGAAGAATTACAGCTGTAACACTTATCTTGAAGCTACAAGTATCTATTCCTCCAAGGGGAACAGCTGTGAGCTGCATCACGTTCCCACAGAACCATTATCTGCAAGCCATTCACGCTTTCTCCTAGAAGTCTGTGATTGACAGCATTTACAAACCACCCGCATCTTTGATTAATTCATCTGCCTTCATGGTTCAGTGGTAAAAGTGGTGAAACCCCACTCCATCAAAGAGAGGGAAGTGCAGAGCATTCACACGCTTGAGTAATTGGAATGCACAGTGCTTCTAATGCACTTACCCTCTCTGTGATGTGATCATACCGCCTTGTGATTGTAATTGTTTTAAGTTCCTCCCTTTCACCTATTGATGCAGGCATGCTTCAAGAATGTTCTTTGTTTCCTCTGCAGCAGTCATTTTCAAACCCAGGTCGTGACCCGCGGGCGGGTTTCGGGAGGGTCGCAGGGCAATGCATCGCGGCTTCCAGATCGTGGGGCCATGCGTCGCAGCCTTCCCGATCACTGGGCTGTGCTTTGCGACGTTCCCAATCGTGGGGCTATGCACATGGCTTTCCCAATCATGGGGCCAAGCATTGCAGCGTTCCTGATCGTGGGGCTATGCATCACAGAGTTTCCAATTGTGGAGGCAAGTGTCCCGCCATTCCTGATCTCAGGACCATGTGTCATGGTGTTCCCAATCGTGGGGCCATGCATTGCAATGTTCACGATCGTGGGAACATGTGTCAGGGCATTTCTAATCACATACATTGTGGTGTTCCCAATTGCAGGGCCATGCAGTGCGGTTTTCCCGATTACGGGGCCATGCGTCGTGGCCTTCCCGATTGCGGGAAGTAGTGCCCAATGACGTGGCTGGCTTTGAAAAATCCTGGCTGCGACCAGCTTTCAGAATGGCATCCGTTCCGCGCATGTATGCCTCCTCAGGAGTACGCAGGCCTCGAGCCCAATGGGTCAGAACACCTCCTCACATGAGCACGCTGACCCAGGAGCAGATAATTTTTTTAAATCGCTGGAGTCTACCTGCCTGAAACCGTGGCAGAGTGCAGGTCACGCCATCTTCATATCCTCATAATTGTCTGTATTTAAGTGTAAAATACATCTCTCAGAGACACCCTTTTCTCCCTCAAACTCATCGTCTCGTCTATATTTGTTAATCTGATTCCTTCAAACTATATTTAAAGATTAAAATCACCTGTGATTAGCGGTGACTTTCTCACAAGCCCCCACTATTTCTTTCTCCATGCCTTGACCTCCAGTATGGTTGCTGTTAGGAGGTCTATAAACTGCTTCTACAAGTGACTTCTTATTACTACTTTTTATCTTTACCTAAGCTGACTCTACAATTTAATCTTTAGAACGAAGGTCATCTCCTGCTCCATCATTAATTAACAGAGCTGGGGTTACTATTAGTCGGAAGCAGAAATGAACTCGCCATAAAAATACTGTGGCTACAAGAGCAGATCAGAGGTTGGAGATGCTGCGGAGAGCAACCCACCTCCTGACTCCTCAAAACCTGGGATGTTATTTGTATTCTCTACAGTGAAGACAGAGGATACAAATCAGGAGTGTGATGGGATACTCTCTACTTGCCTGGATAAGTGCAGCTCCAACAACACTCAAGAAGTTTGACACTATCCAGGACAAAGTAGTCCCGCTTGATTGGTATCCTGTCCATCGCTTCAGCATTCACTCTCTCCATCACTGATGCACAGCGGCAGCATTGTGTACTATCTATAAGTTGCACTGCAACACTCACCAAGACTCCTTCAATAGCACCATCCAAACCTGCAACCCATGCCACTTCAAAGGACAATGGCAGCAGATGCATGGGAACACCACCACTGCACATTCCTCTCCCCAAGCCACACATCATCCTGACTTGGAACTATATCATCATTTCATCACTATCACTGGGTTAAAATCCTGGAACTCCCACCTTGTAATAGCACAGTGGGTAATCCTACATCATATGGACTGCTGCCTTCAAGATGGTACATCATCAAGTGATGTACAATAAGTACTGACCCCACCAGCAAAACCAAATGTTACAAATTCAGAAATATAGGGTATCAGAGGATTGGGCCTGTGTATGGCACAAATGGTAGTCGGGAGAGTTTTGGATGAATGGGATTACAATGGAGAATTGTAGACTGGAAAGTTGATGCATTACAGTGATCATACTTTAGTCATCTTCATCCCAATATGCCTAAACCACCAGGGATCTCTGGATAGTGATCTTGTCTGAGTTTTTCATTGAATCCAGGCAAAAATGAAGGTTTTGTGATTGATGGTGGGGTTTGAAAAAGGGAGAAAGAGCTTACTTAGGGAGTCCTAACAGATTTGAAGCAGGTATTCAGCTCCTGGATGTTTCCAGCAGTTTATGGGAAACTGAAAAACATGTGATTTGAAAGCCCAACTTAGGACTTTGGTTTGAGAGGGATTCATTGATTTCCACCTGTGGGCATTAAGAAGCCACAATGGGCTTATCCACTATCATTCAGCGACAGTTCTTGATGACATGTCAGGATGATGGATGGGAGTATCTGATATTCATAAAGTCAAAGCCCCATATCGAGGAGAGATGGGCGAGAAAAGTAATTGGCAAAGATAAAGCAGAGTTTCTTTGCACATAATTTTTCCAGTGAATCTTCACTGATGCTCCTGGATGTGTCTGTTGAGAAAAAGTGTCAAGTAAAGTGTCGAAAGACCAAAACTGCTGCAATGACAGCTCGTTAAATAGCGAAACCATATGAGTGGTGCACTTTCTTCTGCATCTTGTGTTACAGTGGAATTATTTTTCTGGGCTGTCATTATAAACCAATGAGATTTGAGAAGTTTTTAAAATAAACTTTGCAGGGGTAGGAAAATATATGCCCAAACTGGTTCAGTATGTCACAGATATTTAATCAGCCTTTCCATGCATTTGAATAATTCATGCACCTTTGTTTGAGGGAGGAAAGATGACATAATCACGTAAAGTCAATACCAGTTTAGTGCTACACCTAAATGTGAGTTTTACCATTTTATTCCCGTGTCTTAGCAGTAGTATTGCGTGGCATGGCGGCACAATGGTTAGCACTGCTGATTCACAGCGCGAGGGGCATGGATTTGAATCCAGCATTGGTGATTGTGTGGAGTTTGCACTTTCTCCCCGTGTCTGCGTGGGTTTGCTCCGGGTGCTCCGATTTCCTCCCACAGTCTAAAAATGTGCAGATTTGGTGGATTGATCATGCTAAATTGTCCATTAGGTGTCGAAAGATGTGAAAATTAGGTGGGGCTACTGGGAGTCGGCCTAGGGTGGATACTCTTTCAGAGTTTCGGTGCACACTCAATGAGCTGAATGGCCTCCGGAAACACTGCAGGGTTTCTATGGATCCTATGTCAAATTTATTTTAAGATATTACAGTTTCTGTGATACTTGCAAAAATGACGTACGGTAAAAGACCAAATGGTGCAGCATGTCTGGCAGCATCCATGGAGGGAGAAAGAGAGTTAATAGAGAAGAAGAATCATAGAGACTCAAAACATTAACTTGTTTCTCTCTCCACAGATGCTGCCAGACCTGCTGCGTTTTTCCAGCATTTTCTGTTTTTGTTTCAGGCTTCTTGTATTTGCAGTACTTTTCTTTTCTGTAATTAGTGCACCATACCTGATCCACAGACACCCACCCACCCCCTCTTCCCACCACCATTACACCTTCCACCTCTGCAGCAATGTAATAATGACTTTTGTCAGATTTGCACCCTGTCTTCCTGACTGTGTATGTTTGGAAGTGGTGCACAAGACCTGGATGGAGAAATTCTGCCCCTTTTTCCAACAGAACGCATTTTTACTGGGAAGGAGGAAGTAATAAAGTGTGCACCATGCAGGCGAGAACTCCAAACTCAGAAGGGCTGCTTGAACAAGTGTTGAGTTCAAACAGACCCCATTTAGGGGTCTGCTGCGCTGCTTTGCCAGGCCATCTAGTGTAGGTTTGAAATAACATTATTCTCTGGTATGCAGTTTTACTAGAGTTCCTTGTTGACATTTCCCCAGGGTTATTATGACGTTATGAATGCTCGGCTGAGTTTTAAAAGCTACAATGACCTCAGCAACGATTCTGACCACACTTTGTTTCATAGTTTAATGGGATACTAAATGATTACCTGTCTTTGATATGAGGTCTGATTTTTCACAAGAGATTAATCACTTTTGATTAAAAGGCTTTTTTTGATTTCTTAAATGAAAGTTTTTCATGGTCAACCATGCAGGAATGAAAGCCGTATTGGATTGTTAGAAGTTTAGATTCATCCCCACATGACTCCTAAGGTCTGTCAGTGGTGGATACTGGGTAAATGGTGGTGGAGGCAGCATGGGTCATGAGGGGCCCTACTGGGTGTGGAACATCTGTTGGTAAGGAGGTGACATAGGAGTAAAAGGGGCTAAAGGGTGTGAGGGGCACATCACTTGGCAGAGAAATATCATGGAGGTTGAGTGGGCATAAGGAGGGGCAAATAACATCTAAAACAACCCAGGGAACAGAGATAGACCTTCTAGCTCGCCCATCGTCACACTTGCCCATCCCCATATGCTGCCAGGATCGGAAGGTTTGTCTCGTTCTTTCCTATGCGTCTCCAGTGTGAACATTGGATGTAACGGGGATTTTTTTGGTGGGTCGACTGAGTTGACAAATTTCCTGACTTGAGTTTGCCCCCTTTGGTGGTGAAAATTCACACCCTTGTTTTTAACAATAGCAAATCTAACTTGTATTTATACAATTGCCTTAATGTCAAAAATTGTCACACAGCAGTCAAGTAAAACAAAACTCATCATAAAAAGTCATCATTTAAATATTTATGTGGAGGAAGGGAAAAAAGATATCAGATTTTTGGAAGCTATTAAAATTACCATTTTTTATGGCAGCAATTGAATCGATTCAGAATATTTCTTTTTGAAAAGCAGAAATTATATAAGTGAACAAGGCAATGCAAATTTGTATTTCTCACCGTGCTTTCTCTATTTTATTTATCAATTTCCTTTTTCAAACATTGTACACTTGCCAGATAATTTGAATAATGCGATCTATGTAACATTCCCTGACTGTCAAATATATACTTGTGGTGTCTGAATAAAACATGGAGGACTCTTTTCTGTGGTAACAATTGTAGAGATAGCAGCTGCAACTTCATACAGATAGTATCCTAATTTTGTTTTAGTTGAAATGGCATTAAGCTGTTGGAAAACCAGTGATGATTTTTCAACATCATTTCAATGACAGGGATTTCAGCTCTCTTGCTCATCTTTACTATTGCACAGTGGTTATGATTGGAGGTGGCTGTGATAGAACACATTGGCAGTGCAGGAAAAGCACACACAAGCATAAATTACCCCATCTGAACAGCAGTTTGAAAACAGAGGTTATAAAGTTGTTCTTTTCATCCAACACCAAAAGAAGCTGTTCGTGATTGACTAATATCAGTGTGGTAAAATATCAAATGTTTAATGTTGACACAGCAGGTACTGCAACACACTGGGCAACACAGTACTGGTTTGTGAGTTCCTGTAATTCTCCATCTGGTTCAGACTCAATGGTGCGATCAGAGCACAATACTCAGATGTTGCGTGACAGCATCACCTAAGGGAGGGATGGATGACGAAAGAAGGTCATCCTTGTTCGCTTTTCAGAAAGTGATTGGAGAGTGACTTTGGTAAAGACCTGCAAAGCTCCTGGCATGTGGTTTGAAGTGTCATTACAAAGGGGAAAGGATCACTAAATAACTTGCAGCAGAATTGGGGAAAAGGTATATGACTAGGGTAACCAAGATTATAGGGAGGCCTTTACCTAAACGTGGATGATCACATTTCTGCTACGTTTATAAAAGGATTAATTGCAAATAACTGGAATATTTCACCAATCTTCTTGAATACATTGAATTATGAATTTCTCATGTCATGAATAACAACACTGAGAAAAACATTTTAATCGAGTTGGGCACAATATTGCCCCGTGGCGATAAAAGTACCTCATGTGCTGACTTGGTTCTCTTTGCTGCATTTGACATTACTTTGGCCGTAATTTTTTTTTTTTTTAATAATTTTTATTAAGATTTTCACAAAATATAAACAACAAAACAATATTAACAAAACAGCCATGGTAAAAACCCAAGAACAACACCCACCCAACTACAAAAGCAACTACAAAAACAAAAAAGGCAAACAACAAAAAGGAAAGAGATAACACCCGCCACATCCAACAAACCCATGTACACAGTTCTCCCTCCCACCGAACCAAACCCCCCCCCCCTCCCTCCCCCCCGGGGTTGCTGCTGCTGCTGGCCTATTTCCCTACCGTACCGCCAGGAAGTCCAGGAAAGGCTGCCACCGCCTAAAGAACCCCTGTTTTGGCCGTAATTTTAATGAAAGACTCAGCCCATTTATTTTATACTGGTTCATGACATCCTTCAGGTAGCAGGCTGGGGGAACCCTCATAGACGTATGCCTGAGATTGGACAGTGTTGTCCAACTCATTTGGACTTTGAAATCCATAAAATACCAATTGGCCGTGAAATTTCTCAGAAATTAACTGGAGCTTACTTCTGCAAGAACTTGCAGTGGAGATGCTGCCATATTGCATCAGAGCAATTTGGTGGTCATCATTTACAATCATTGACAGCACTGAAATGGACCCAAACTTAATAAGAACTCCTGTGAAATTTATATCATATGTCATAAAATATAGGTATCCTTTTTTTTTATAAATTTAGATTACCCAATCATTTTTTCCAATTAAGGGGCAATTTAGCGTGGCCAATCCACCTACTCTGCACATTTTTGGATTGTGGGGGCGAAACCCACGCAGACACGGGGAGAATATGCAAACTCCGGTGCTATGTCTTTTCGTCCGACGTCATTTCGTCCAACGACACTTCGTCCACGTCTTTTGGTCCAACGTCTTTTTGTCCGCACGTCTTTTGGTCCAACGTCTTTTTGTCCGATGATTTCTTTCGTCAAAGACTTTTTGTGACTTGTTACGTTTTTTTGTCGGATGATTTTTTTTGTCAAAGACTTTTTGTAACTTGTCTTTTTGTAACTTGTAGCACTCCACTCCACTCCCCACATTAACTTTTTGTAAATAGAAATCTTCTCTAATGCACATAGCAAGGTATAATATGCAATAAAGGATTTTTATTACCGGTCTCTTTCCTTTAACGAGCCTCGTTAAAGGATAGTTATTATCGTTCTCTTTCCTTTAACGAGCCTCGTTAAAGGATAGATATTATCGTTCTCTTTCTTAATTCGCCCATCCCGAAATGGCAAAGTTCATTGTGTCAACGAAGAGTAAACGGAAAGTAGCTGATGGAAATAACTATATCTACGATTTTCATTCGAGCAGTCCAAACCTAGGAAAAGAATACTGGAGATGTGAGAAAAGAAGCGTTCGGCAGGTGGAGCTCATTTGAATATCTGGAATTTAATCAAAACTCTGAAGGAAGAGGAAGGGTTCATAATAGGCAAAAAGGCTCAAATTCTTCAGGGAGATCAGTCGACTTCATGTACGCGATATAAGAAAATAACTGAACGCATCAAAAGATTGGTCGTTGAATATGATTCTACAACAAAAATTGATTTCTTGAGGAATGTTGCTTAGAATTTACATCAATTTTAAGTAATTTCGGGAATTTTAAGTAATTAGTAAACTTTTAGATTTTTTAACTGCATTTTTAGATTTTTAAACTGCATTTTTCAACTTGCATTTTACTTGCATTTTATCAATTAATTTTAGATTTTTTAACTGCATTTTTAGATTTTTAAACTGCATTTTGCAACTTGCATTTTACTTGCATTTTATCAATTACTTGCATTTTAGCAATTAAATTCACTTGCTGTATTGTACTTGAATTTTATCAATTAAATGGTTTTAATCGGAGCTAATTTGTAATTGGATATTTGGACGAAGTGACGTTGGACCAAAAGACGGGCGGACAAAAAGACGTTGGACCAAAAGACGTGGACGAAGTGTCGTTGGACGAAGTGACGTCGGACGAAAAGACGCGACACGGCAAACTCCACACGGACAGTGACCCAGAGCCGGGATCGAACCTGGGACCTCAGCGCCGTGAGGCGGTTGTGCTAACCACTAGGCCACCGTGCTGCCCTAAATATAGGCATCCTTAAGTGATTATCTAATTGCTAGAATGGCAAAACAACTCAAAATCCCAAGATTTTCTTTTTTGTGATTTCTGACTTCACCTGAACATCTCGATCAGATTAATAACTTGTGCATATATCTGCTATTCTCTCTGTGAACAATGTATCAGACATAGCATTATGTGAATGAAAGGGATATTAACCCCTTTAAAATTAATTTCAATCAACTGTACTCATTATTTTGAAGGCAAAACAGTGTTTAGCTGTGAAATTCATTTTTTTAAATTGCTGCCAACTGAAAATAATAGGGATTGATTAACCTTTACAGGAGTTTCCCCTAATTTGAAATCACATGCAGCTTCATCAGAAATTGCCACAGACAAATATTTTTTTCCTTTCCTTGGCACAGAGGTTGATGTAAACACACCAAGCATTATCAAAATACTCCTTATCATGCCATACAATAAGTCATTCAATTATTTTCAGTGTTTTGTTTTGCACTGAAATGTAGATCTGATGATATCATTGGGTCACATACATCCATTGCAAAACTAGGAATTGATTAATTTTTCTCCCCAGCCACACCCACAGGAGGTAAAGGTACAACTAACAACTGAGGAATGACAAGTTATTGAAAATACCATCCCACCACTGACTTCGGGAGGCATTTAACATATTCCCTTTCCTGTTCCTTATATCGCCACCTCATTATTTTATTTCCTTTGCGAAATTCTGCAGATTATTTATCAGACTGATTATGGATCCCTCAGGGGGAACACTGTGACATCCACTGTTCCAGTAATTTGATATCCATTGATTTGAACCAAACTTTACATGTAAATTAAACAATGTTGATCCAGAGACAATCAGACTTCAGTTTCATCTGAATTCATAAATTCATCAAATTGCCACTGATTGGCTCAGGAGATCTTCCGGCTCAATGTGGCTCGTCATTGGAGGCCGGTGGGAATCATCCGGCCCGCTGAGGTCTATAGCATTTTGTATGGCTCGCCTGCTCTACCACTGGGGAATCTGCCGCTAGGGGGGAGAGTGGGAGGCGGTGCAGAGTGGTGGGGGGAGCTAAAACGGTGGGGCAGGAAAATCCTGCCAGTGGGAAAGGCCTGAAATCCCACCTGTTGATTCTTCTGAGCAAAGCACCATGCTGGAGTCACAGAATCAGAGAATTTACAGTGCAGAAGGAGGCCATTTGGCCCATCGAGTCTGCACCGGCTCTTGGAAAGAGCACCCTACTTAAGCCCACATTTCCACCTTATCCCCGTAACCCAGCAACCCTACCAAACCTAAGGGCAATTATTACATGGCCAATCCACCTAACCTGCATATCCTTGGACTGTGGGAGGAAACCGGAGCACCCAGAGGAAACCCACGCAGACCCAAGGAGAAAGTGCAGACTTCGCACAGACAGTGACCCAAGCTGGGAATCAAACCTGGGACCCTGGAACTGTGAAGCAACTGTGCTAACCATTGTGCAAGCTTGCAGTATGAAAGTTCTTCACTGATACTCTGTCAGTGTCTCTTTCAACCAGCTGCTAAGAACTGCCTATCTTATTTACTCTGTAGCTTGTTGTTCAGGGTGCTCTATATTTTCCAGTTTCTACACAGGTATATTGTACTGTGATGTTTCACCTGCCAATTTCATCACATCACTCACCCACATTCTTACTTTTCTACTCACCAATTTATTCCCACCCACTTTTCAGCGAATAACCCCAGCAATGTCTCATCCTGAATAACATGCTCTCAGTGTATCATTTTCTCATCATTATCTGTCTCATTGCTTCTGCCTTTTCTTCAGCTGGCTGAAGGACATTCTCGCATTGTGTTATTGTCCAACTCATATTCAGCGAGGCACAATTACTCAAAAGCCACCACTTTTCCCTAATTTCCCTACTCTTCTCTTCACACACACTACTACTTCTTTGTCACCAGTTTCATTCATACTTTGTGGAGGGTATACAACCCTTTTTACCCTTACTATCCTCATTTATTTTCTTTAGTCCATCTGCGTGCTGTAATTATCGGACTGGATGAACAAATAATTTCATCTGCTTGTTATATTTCAATATTAACAAAAACAGAAAATACTGGGCAATCTCAGCAGGTCTGACAGCATCTTTGGAGAGAGAAGGGAGGTAACGTTTCCAGTCTGGGTGACTCTTTGTCAAAGCAACATATTTCAACAGTTTGTTCCAGTGATTGTTTTAGAATTCTCTTGCTTTGTGAATGCCATTGCGAAGTTGGCGAAATCATTATTGTTTCAAAGAGAGCGAGTGATATTTGCAATTTTACACAGGTAACTGTGATTCCACCTTGTAATTATTTGTAAAACTAGATTAATTTTCTGATGGCTTTGAGCTCTTAGCGGTAGCTCTTCATAATCATGGAAAAGGTAGTTTATCATCCGTCCTTTTTAGCGTGTGTCCTGAATCTTCAATAATAGCACTGATGCTGAAAATGTCCATGGATTTATGAAATAAACTGCTTTCAAGTTCCCAATTGCTTGGTAACTTTGTTGTTAAAAGATGGCAGTAGTGAGCTAGGTCAGGATTGGAACACACTTTGGTTTTAACTTTCAAAGCATTTCAAAGGTATAAAAACCTTCTTTTAATGGTGTCTGGAAGACTTCGGAGCCAATTCCTTCTGCCCCCAAAGAAATGCATTGTTGGGAATATTGTCTGACTGTGGAGTTAGGTTGACCTTGAAATATCATTTAATTGCAGCAGACTTTCTGAGAGCAGATGTGAGGTTAAAACCTGGACTTGCAAACATTTCAGGGACAAAGGTGGTGGCCACTCCCTTTGGCAAATAAAAAAGAGGCCCTGGTCTTTCATAAGCTTGTTTGTGATAGTCATTTAAAGCTCAATCACTGGAAACTCAATGAAAAGAAAATATCTTTCACAATCGAAAGACTCAAAAAATAATCTTATCACACTTTCTCACATTGTGAGAATTAATATAATAAGGTTTGTACAGGCACCATGTTCACTCTTAAAATTTACGATCAATTTAATTTACAGCATTCATTTGCATTCTGAAGCTTGCAGCATCACATCACCGCTAAAATTAGCTCGGAGTGTTTGCAATGGATGCGCTGCAAAAAATGGCTTGACTCGTGTAGGTATTACTGAGGACAGATATATTTGACAGAACCTCGTATTGATTTGATATGTTTACACAAGCCATAAGTTGACCTGGTCATGCCACTTGCAGCTATGAGATTTGGAATTTTCAATTGGAGAGGATGCTTGCCATTAACGCCAGTGAAAATACAACTTTGAAATGAACCGATCTTTGTAGTTCAGGATTACTGCTGCAACAGTAAAAAGGTCACACTGTATGAGTATAATCAAAGCAAACTGGTACAGGGCATAAATAGATGAATGAATATTCCTTCAAAAAGGTCAGGATTTTAGCCTGAGCACTGTAAATATCCACAAACTAAATATCACAAGGAAATCTATGCGGGTTGACTCATATCTGCCTGTGGGGTATGTTGCACAATCTTCCACCGTGTTTGTGAAGGTATTAGATAGATAGATAGAGAAATACAGCACAGAACAGGCCCTTCGGCCCACGATGTTGCGCCGAACTTTTGTCCTAGGTTAATCATAGAATTTTGGACAATTTGTCATGGCCAATCCACCCAACCTGCACATCTTTGGACTGTGGGAGGAAACCGGAGCACCCGGAGGAAACCCACGCAGTCACGGGGAGGATGTGCAGACTCCACACAGACAGTGACCCAAGTCGAAATCGAACTTGGGACCCTGGAGCTGTGAAGCAATTGTGCTATCCACAATGCTACCGTGCTGCCCTTAAGAAGTTAACCTACACTCCCTTATTCTGCCCTAATCCAAGTACCTATCCAATAGCCGTTTGAAGGTCCATAAATTTTCCGACTCAACTACTACCACAGGCAGTGCATTCCATGCCCCCACTACTCTCTGGGTAAAGAACCTACCTCTGACATCCCCTCTATATCTTCCACCATTTATCTTAAATTTATGTCCCCTTGTAATGGTGTGTTCCACCCGGGGAAAAAGACTCTGACTATCTACTCTATCTATTCCCCTGATCATCTTATAAACCTCTATCAAGTCGCCCCTCATCCTTCTCCGTTCCAATGAGAAAAGGCCCAGCACCCTCAATCTTTCCTCGTATGACCTACTCTCCATTCCAGGCAACATCCTGGTAAATCTCCTCTGCACCTTTTCCAAAGCTTCCACATCCTTCCTAAAATGAGGTGACCAGAACTGCACACAGTACTCCAAATGTGGCCTGACCAAGGTTTTGTACAGCTGCATCATCACCTCACGGCTCTTAAATTCAATCCCTCTGCTAATGAACGCTAGCACACCATAGGCCTTCTTCACAGCTCTATCCACTTGAGTGGCAACTTTCAAAGATCTATGAACATAGACCCCAAGATCTCTCTGCTCCTCCACATTGCCAAGAACCCTACCATTAACCCTGTATTCCGCATTCAGATTTGTCCTTCCAAAATGGACAACCTCACACTTGTCAGGGTTAAACTCCATCTGCCACTTCTCAGCCCAGCTCTGCATTCTATCTATGTCTCTTTGAAGCCGACAACAGCCCTCCTCACTATCCACAACTCCACCAATCTTCGTATCATCTGCAAATTTACTGACCCACCCTTCAACTCCCTCATCCAAGTCGTTAATGAAAATCACAAACAGCAGAGGACCCAGAACTGATCCCTGCGGTACGCCACTGATAACTGGGCTCCAGGCTGAATATTTGCCATCCACCACAACTCTCTGTCTTCTATCGGTTAGCCAGTTTGTTATCCAACTGGCCAAATTTCCCACTATCCCATGCCTCCTTACTTTCTGCATAAGCCTACCATGGGGAACCTTATCAAATGCCTTACTAAAATCCATGTACACTACATCCACTGCTTTACCTTCATCCACATGCTTGGTCACCTCTTCAAAGAATTCAATAAGACTTGTAAGGCAAGACCTACCCCTCACAAATCCGTGCTGACTATCCCTAATCAAGCAATGCCTTTCCAGATGCTCAGAAATCCTATCCCTCAGTACCCTTTCCATTACTTTGCCTACCACCGAAGTAAGACTAACTGGCCTGTAATTCCCAGGGTTATCCCTATTCCCTTTTTTGAACAGGGGCACGACATTCGCCACTCTCCAATCCTCTGGTACCACCCCTGTTGACAGCGAGGACGAAAAGATCATTGCCAACGGCTCTGCAATTTCATTTCTTGCTTCCCATAGAATCCTTGGATATATCCCGTCAGGCCCGGGGGACTTGTCTATCCTCAAGTTTTTCAAAACGCGCAACACATCTTCCTTCCTGACAAGTATCCCCTCAAGCTTATCAGTCTGCTTCACGCTGTCCTCTCCAACAATATGGCCCCTCTCATTTGTAAATACTGAAGAAAAATACTTGTTCAAGACCTCTCCTATCTCTTCAGACTCAATACACAATCTCCCGCTACTGTCCTTAATCGGACCTACTCTCACTCTAGTCATTCTCATATTTCTCACGTATGTGTAAAAGGCCTTGGGGTTTTCCTTGATCCTACCCGCCAAAGATTTTTCATGCCCTCTCTTAGCTCTCCTAATCCCTTTCTTCAGTTCCCTCCTGGCTATCTTGTATCCCTCCAGCGCCCTGTCTGAACCTTGTTTCTTCAGCCTTACATAAGTCTCCTTCTTCCTCTTAACAAGACATTCAACCTCTCTTGTCAACCATGGTTCCCTCACTCGACCATCTCTTCCCTGCCTGACAGGGACATACATATCAAAGACACGCAGTATGGCCCAGATTTTCCTGTCAAAATAATATTGAGGCCAATGGCTTTTGCTGTTAACGTGCCAATAGTACAGAAACCTCTGACAAGGGACAGATGTGCGCTGCGCTATCCAAATATTGGCATTGCTCCACTCTAAGCTTTCCAAAAACGACGTCTCACTGACTGACTGATATTACAATACATTCAGTAGCGTGAAGTTCCCGTACCTGGTAAATAGAAACTAAACCCGCTGTAAAACATTCGCCATATCCATTTCAGTCTTTTAACTATGTGGCAATTGTTAATTACTGTTCGATACCTTCGCCAGCACCAGCAATTAACTGTTAGCAATAAATATGAGGGGTGGGGTTTTTTGACCCCTCCCATTGGCAGGATCTTTTGACCCGCCGAAATCAATGAATGTTTGAATGGCTTGCCGCATTTTGCGGCCCCGCCCCAACATCGTCCGGGCCATAAAATTACACCCAAAGCCTCATTCATTCAGGTTTTAATTGTAGCAGATTTGAAAAATATTAAGTTTTAAATTAAAATTGCTCTTTTTACTTTTCGTTTCTGCTCTTTCCCTTCTCTTTATTTCTCTTTCTGTACCTGATTTGGCATTGAATTCACCCGCTCTAATTTACATTTTCCTCGCCCTGTCTGATTGTTTCAGAACAAAAAGAGCACGCTAGATCATTGAACCCCTCAAACATGCTTCTTTTAATTCGTTTACAGGATGTGGCCATCGTTGACTAGGCCAGCATTTATTGCCCATCTGGCCACCATTCAACTAGATCATGGCTGATTGTCTATCTCAATGTCATTTCCCCACGCTATCCCTATATCCCTGTATTCCCTCACCCCTGCTACTCACCACCACCCACTTGCAACCCCAGCCAAGGAAACCATCCTTTCTGCATCTACCCTGTTCAACTCTTTGAGGACTGTGTAAATTCCAATGAGATCACTTCTCATTTTTCTAAACTCCACTAACAGCAAAAGAAAATTATTTACTTCTAATACATACCTTCTCTATCTCCAATTAAGCAAAACACATCACAGGTCAAAAGCCACATATAAATATATTTAGCAAACACAGGGATTCTTTCTGTCCTCGGGAAAGAGATTTCTTGAAAAGGCTACTTGGAGAGAGAGAAAAATGCTTTCAGACACCAGCTGCAAGCCATGCTGTCTTTGAGAGACCAAAACTAAACTACCTGGTACAGACCTGGTGCCTCCTATTAATCACATCATCTTTATCCCAGTCAGAACCCCTGACCTACTTACCTAAGCCTAAACACAATGTCTCAAATTATCTACTCGCCAGAGAATCTCCAGCAATCATCGCAAAATTCCATTCGGCCTTCTGCAGTTAAATATGATGAGAATGAATGATAACCTCACTTTTATGACATCTTAATTGCATCTTTTTCAGACACAGAGTCTGTCTGAATGTTAAATCAGGATTTAAAAATAATATTAATGCAACAGATACATATACCGCAACCCAGGCTTTAAATAACATTACTGCAACAAATATACACAATACAATCTATTTAAAAATTCCACATTCCTCACAGTAATCCAGATGCAGAGATACACACTTGTTTTTCTCTGTTCACCCAGGTCCCAGATGCCTGATTTCTCTTGTTGCAAATATATCCACTGGCACTTTTTTCAGCAGCTTGCCACACAGGGATGTTAAAAACCACTGTGCAAGAGCAAGTTGAATGAATGGCTTATGCTTTAAGATGCCTTGCTGGAGCAGCATGTCGGCTCCACCTCCTTTCTATCTCTTAATCTTACATAAGATCAAAAGCTATCGATGAATTATAGCTTGGAAACTTATGGAAATGTTGACACCAAGGTTCTTCCCTCAGAGTCCCACCTCAGCAGCGATTCTTGCTTTGCTTCCTTTTTCTGCAAGTGGAGAGGTGTTTGATATTCCAATCTCTACCTCTCACATGTAGATTGCTGAATTTGGAGGACACAGGGATGATACGCTTGGGCTTGAGCTTGTGGGACATGCATAGAGTGTATCAATATGCATTTTAAATTATTTTAAATTATCTTTTAAAAATGCATTCTGGAGGTGCTGTTAGGGGGCAATACTACAGCCATTAACTTGGTATATAAATGCCTCTGTGTTTTTCTCTTTCTCTCAATTGTGTAATTCTGCCAATGGAACACTTTCCTGTTCCACAAACATTTGAAATCTCATTTCCCTCCTTTCTCATGATCGATCTTGACTGGTCGTTTTGCATGGAATAGAATAAAAGTTCTCTGTTCCCAAGGCTATGGGCAATCTGCTTTTAATCTGCAGTGAACAAGAATGGCCAAGGGTAAACAACTGAAAACTAATATTAGGAATTCAGAGTGCAGGGAATTTAATCTATTGGCTGTGCTCTACTACAGGGACAGACACTAACATTATTCAGCAGGATAAACAGATAGAATTATACAGCACAGAAGGAGACCATTTGGCCCATTGTCCCTGCGTCAGCTCTCGTAAAGAACTATCCAAATTACTCTCACTTCCCTGCTCCACCCTAAAGTGCTGCAAAGTCTTCCTTTTCAAGTATATATCTAATTTCCCTTTGAAAGTTACAGCTGAATACGTTTCTACCACCATTTAAGACAATGCATTCCAGATTGTGATAGCTTGCTGTGCAAACACACAGCTTAAAATTTCCTCACCGGTTTGCTGACCCTCTTGAAACGGCTGAAAGTGGAACTATTCGTTCTATCAAAACCCTTCATGATTTTGAACAAGAGCTAAATTTTCCCTTCACTCTGACTTCTCTGAAGGGAGCAACCTGAGTTTCTCTCAACTCCCCGCATACGTAAACCCTCTCATCCACAGTAACATCCCACACCAGTGAATTG